>NW_027490532.1:0-155578 GCF_050948175.1 Xylocopa sonorina | reverse complement strand
CCGTCTACACTTCAAATGAATGTAAATGCGACACTTCCTTGCAAGGAAATAGCGTCTACAGATGTCTACGTATCGTAGCAATAGAGTTCTTATGATTCTTAAAACGCGATATTGCATCTTATTTCTATGTTTCATGGTAAGATATAATATGATTTGCGAAGTGTCATGTATTCCTCGTCTACACTTCAAATGAATGTGAATGCGACACTTCCTTGCTAGGAAATAGCGTTTGCAGATGTCTACGTATCGTAGCAATAGTGTTCTTATGATTCTTAAAACGCGATATCGCATCTCATTTCTATGTTTCATGGTAAGATATAATATGATTTGCGAAGTATTATGTATTCCTCGTCTACACTTCAAATGAATGTAAATGCGACACTTACTTGCTAGGAAGTAGCGTCTGGAGATGTCTAGGTATCGTAGCGAAAGCGTTCTAATGCTTCTTAAAACGCGATATCGCATGTCATTTCTATGTTTCATGGTAAGATATAATATGATTTGCGAAGTGTTATGTATTCCTCGTCTACTCTTCAAATGAATGTAAATGCGACACTTCCTTGCTAGGAAATAGCGTCTGCAGATGTCTAGGTATCGTAGCGATAGTGTTCTAATGCTCCTTAAATCGCGATATCGCATCTCATTTCTATGTTTCATGGTAAGATATAATATGATTTGCGAAGTGTTATGTATTCCTCGTCTGCACTTCAAATGAATGTAAATGCGACACTTCCTTGCAAGGAAATAGCGTTTGCAGATGTCTACGTATCGCAGCAATAGAGTTCTTATGATTCTTAAAACGCGATATCGCATTTCATTTCTATGTTTCATGGTAAGATATAACATGATTTGCGAAGTGTTATGTATTCCTCGTCTACACTTCAAATGAATGTAAATGCGACACTTCCTTGCAAAGAAGTAGCGTTTGCAGATGTCTACGTACCGTAGCAATAGATTTTTAGTGCTTCTTAAAACGCGATATCGCATCACATTTCTATGTTTCATTGTAAGATATAATATGATTTGCGAAGTGTTATGTATTCCTCGTCTACACTTCAAATGAATGTAAATGCGGCACTTCCTTGCTAGGAAATAGCGTCTGGAGATGTCTAGGTATCGTAGCGATAGTGTTCTAATGCTTCTTAAAACGCGATATCGCATCTCATTTCTATGTTTCATGGTAAGATATAATATGATTTGCGAAGTGTTATGTATTCCTCGTCTACTCTTCAAATGAATGTAAATGCGAAACTTCCTTGCTAGGAAATAGCGTCTGCAGATGTCTAGGTATCGTAGCGATAGAGTTCTAATGCTCCTTAAAACGCGATACCGCATCTCATTTCTATGTTTCATGGTTAGATATAATATGATTTGCGAAGTGTTATGTATTCCTCGTCTACACGTCAAATGAATGTAAATGCGACACTTCCTTGCAAGGAAATAGCGATTGCAGATGTCTACCTATCGTAGCAATAGAGTTCTAATGCTTCTTAAAACGCGATATCGCATCTCATTTCTGTGTTTCATGGTAAGATATAATATGATTTGCGAAGTGTTATGTATTCCTCGCCTACACTTCAAATGAATGTAAATGCGACACTTCCTTGCTAGGAAATAGCGTCTGCAGATGTCTAGGTATCGTAGCGATAGTGTTCTAATGCTCCTTAAATCGCGATATCGCATCTCATTTCTATGTTTCATGGTAAGATATAATATGATTTGCGAAGTGTTATGTATTCCTCGTCTGCACTTCAAATGAATGTAAATGCGACACTTCCTTGCAAGGAAATAGCGTTTGCAGATGTCTACGTATCGCAGCAATAGAGTTCTTATGATTCTTAAAACGCGATATCGCATTTCATTTCTATGTTTCATGGTAAGATATAACATGATTTGCGAAGTGTTATGTATTCCTCGTCTACACTTCAAATGAATGTAAATGCGACACTTCCTTGCTAGGAAATAGCGTCTGCAGATGTCTAGGTATCGTAGCGATGGAGTTCTAATGCTTCTTAAAACGCGATATCGCATCTCATTTCTATGTTTCATGATAAGATATAATATGTTTTGCGAAGTGTCATGTATTCCTCGTCTACTCTTCAAATGAATGTAAATGCGACACTTCCTTGCTAGGAAATAGCGTCTGCAGATGTCTAGGTATCGTAGCGATAGAGTTCTAATGCTCCTTAAAACGCGATATCGCATCTCATTTCTATGTTTCATGGTTAGATATAATATGATTTGCGAAGTGTTATGTATTCCTCGTCTACACGTCAAATGAATGTAAATGCGTCACTTCCTTGCAAGGAAATAGCGATTGCAGATGTCTACCTATCGTAGCAATAGAGTTCTAATGCTTCTTAAAACGCGATATCGCATCTCATTTCTGTGTTTCATGGTAAGATATAATATGATTTGCGAAGTGTTATGTATTCCTCGCCTACTCTTCAAATGAATGTAAATGCGACACTTCCTTGCTAGGAAATAGCGTCTGCAGATGTCTAGGTATCGTAGCGATAGAGTTCTAATGCTGCTTAAAACGCGATAACGCATCTCATTTCTATGTTTCATGGTAAGATATAATATGATTTGCGAAGTGTTATGTATTCCTCGTCTACACTTCAAATGAATGTAAATGCGGCACTTCCTTGCTAGGAAATAGCGTCTGGAGATGTCTAGGTATCGTAGCGATAGTGTTCTAATGCTTCTTAAGACGCGATATCGCATCTCATTTCTATGTTTCATGGTAAGATATAATATGATTTGCGAAGTGTTATGTATTCCTCGCCTACACTTCAAATGAATGTAAATACGACACTTCCTTGCAAAGAAATAGCGTTTGCAGATGTCTACGTATCGTAGCAATAGATTTTTAGTGCTTCTTAAAACGCGATATCGCATCTCATTTCTATGTTTCATGGTAAGATATAATATGATTTGCGAAGTGTCATGTATTCCTCGTCTACACTTCAAATGAATGTGAATGCGACACTTCCTCGCTAGGAAATCGCGTTTGCAGATGTCTACGTATCGTAGCAATAGAGTTCTTATGATTCTTAAAACGCGATATTGCATCTCATTTCTATGTTTCATGGTAAGATATAATATGATTTGCGAAGTGTTATGCATTCCGCGTCTACGATTCAAATGAATGTAAATGCGACACTTCCTTGCAAGGAAATAGCGTTTGCAGATGTCTACGTATCGTAGCAATAAAGTTCTAATGATTCTTAAAACGCGATATCGCATCTCATTTCTATGTTTCATGGTAAGATATAATATGATTTGCGAAGTGTCACGTATTCCTCGTCTACACTTCAAATGAATGTGAATGCGACACTTCCTCGCTAGGAAATAGCGTTTGTAGATGTCTACGTATCGTAGCAATAGATTTCTAGTGCTTCTTAAAACGCGATATCGCATCTCATTTCTATGTTTCATGGTAAGATATAATATGATTTGCGAAGTGTCATGTATTCCTCGTCTACACTTCAAATGAATGTGAATGCGACACTTCCTCGCTAGGAAATAGCGTTTGCAGATGTCTACGTATCGTAGCAATAGAGTTCAGATGATTCTTAAAACGCGATATCGCATCTCATTTCTATGTTTCATGGTAAGATATAATATGATTTGCGAAGTGTTATGTATTCCTCGTCTACACTTCAAATGAATGTAAATGCGGCACTTCCTTGCTAGGAAATAGCGTCTGGAGATGTCTAGGTATCGTAGCGATAGTGTTCTAATGCTTCTTAAAACGCGATATCGCATCTCATTTCTATGTTTCATGGTAAGATATAATATGATTTGCGAAGTGTTATGTATTCCTCGTCTACTCTTCAAATGAATGTAAATGCGACACTTCCTTGCTAGGAAATAGCGTCTGCAGATGTCTAGGTATCGTAGCGATAGAGTTCTAATGCTGCTTAAAACGCGATAACGCATCTCATTTCTATGTTTCATGGTAAGATATAATATGATTTGCGAAGTGTTATGTATTCCTCGTCTACACTTCAAATGAATGTAAATGCGGCACTTCCTTGCTAGGAAATAGCGTCTGGAGATGTCTAGGTATCGTAGCGATAGTGTTCTAATGCTTCTTAAAACGCGATATCGCATCTCATTTCTATGTTTCATGGTAAGATATAATATGATTTGCGAAGTGTTATGTATTCCTCGTCTACTCTTCAAATGAATGTAAATGCGAAACTTCCTTGCTAGGAAATAGCGTCTGCAGATGTCTAGGTATCGTAGCGATAGAGTTCTAATGCTCCTTAAAACGCGATATCGCATCTCATTTCTATGTTTCATGGTTAGATATAATATGATTTGCGAAGTGTTATGTATTCCTCGTCTACACGTCAAATGAATGTAAATGCGTCACTTCCTTGCAAGGAAATAGCGATTGCAGATGTCTACCTATCGTAGCAATAGAGTTCTAATGCTTCTTAAAACGCGATATCGCATCTCATTTCTGTGTTTCATGGTAAGATATAATATGATTTGCGAAGTGTTATGTATTCCTCGCCTACTCTTCAAATGAATGTAAATGCGACACTTCCTTGCTAGGAAATAGCGTCTGCAGATGTCTAGGTATCGTAGCGATAGAGTTCTAATGCTGCTTAAAACGCGATAACGCATCTCATTTCTATGTTTCATGGTAAGATATAATATGATTTGCGAAGTGTTATGTATTCCTCGTCTACACTTCAAATGAATGTAAATGCGGCACTTCCTTGCTAGGAAATAGCGTCTGGAGATGTCTAGGTATCGTAGCGATAGTGTTCTAATGCTTCTTAAGACGCGATATCGCATCTCATTTCTATGTTTCATGGTAAGATATAATATGATTTGCGAAGTGTTATGTATTCCTCGCCTACACTTCAAATGAATGTAAATACGACACTTCCTTGCAAAGAAATAGCGTTTGCAGATGTCTACGTATCGTAGCAATAGATTTTTAGTGCTTCTTAAAACGCGATATCGCATCTCATTTCTATGTTTCATGGTAAGATATAATATGATTTACGAAGTGTCATGTATTCCTCGTCTACACTTCAAATGAATGTGAATGCGACACTTCCTCGCTAGGAAATCGCGTTTGCAGATGTCTACGTATCGTAGCAATAGAGTTCTTATGATTCTTAAAACGCGATATTGCATCTCATTTCTATGTTTCATGGTAAGATATAATATGATTTGCGAAGTGTTATGCATTCCGCGTCTACGATTCAAATGAATGTAAATGCGACACTTCCTTGCAAGGAAATAGCGTTTGCAGATGTCTACGTATCGTAGCAATAAAGTTCTAATGATTCTTAAAACGCGATATCGCATCTCATTTCTATGTTTCATGGTAAGATATAATATGATTTGCGAAGTGTCACGTATTCCTCGTCTACACTTCAAATGAATGTGAATGCGACACTTCCTCGCTAGGAAATAGCGTTTGTAGATGTCTACGTATCGTAGCAATAGATTTCTAGTGCTTCTTAAAACGCGATATCGCATCTCATTTCTATGTTTCATGGTAAGATATAATATGATTTGCGAAGTGTCATGTATTCCTCGTCTACACTTCAAATGAATGTGAATGCGACACTTCCTCGCTAGGAAATAGCGTTTGCAGATGTCTACGTATCGTAGCAATAGAGTTCAGATGATTCTTAAAACGCGATATCGCATCTCATTTCTATGTTTCATGGTAAGATATAATATGATTTGCGAAGTGTTATGTATTCCTCGTCTACACTTCAAATGAATGTAAATGCGGCACTTCCTTGCTAGGAAATAGCGTCTGGAGATGTCTAGGTATCGTAGCGATAGTGTTCTAATGCTTCTTAAAACGCGATATCGCATCTCATTTCTATGTTTCATGGTAAGATATAATATGATTTGCGAAGTGTTATGTATTCCTCGTCTACTCTTCAAATGAATGTAAATGCGACACTTCCTTGCTAGGAAATAGCGTCTGCAGATGTCTAGGTATCGTAGCGATAGAGTTCTAATGCTGCTTAAAACGCGATAACGCATCTCATTTCTATGTTTCATGGTAAGATATAATATGATTTGCGAAGTGTTATGTATTCCTCGTCTACACTTCAAATGAATGTAAATGCGGCACTTCCTTGCTAGGAAATAGCGTCTGGAGATGTCTAGGTATCGTAGCGATAGTGTTCTAATGCTTCTTAAAACGCGATATCGCATCTCATTTCTATGTTTCATGGTAAGATATAATATGATTTGCGAAGTGTTATGTATTCCTCGTCTACTCTTCAAATGAATGTAAATGCGAAACTTCCTTGCTAGGAAATAGCGTCTGCAGATGTCTAGGTATCGTAGCGATAGAGTTCTAATGCTCCTTAAAACGCGATATCGCATCTCATTTCTATGTTTCATGGTTAGATATAATATGATTTGCGAAGTGTTATGTATTCCTCGTCTACACGTCAAATGAATGTAAATGCGACACTTCCTTGCAAGGAAATAGCGATTGCAGATGTCTACCTATCGTAGCAATAGAGTTCTAATGCTTCTTAAAACGCGATATCGCATCTCATTTCTGTGTTTCATGGTAAGATATAATATGATTTGCGAAGTGTTATGTATTCCTCGCCTACACTTCAAATGAATGTAAATGCGACACTTCCTTGCTAGGAAATAGCGTCTGCAGATGTCTAGGTATCGTAGCGATAGTGTTCTAATGCTCCTTAAATCGCGATATCGCATCTCATTTCTATGTTTCATGGTAAGATATAATATGATTTGCGAAGTGTTATGTATTCCTCGTCTGCACTTCAAATGAATGTAAATGCGACACTTCCTTGCAAGGAAATAGCGTTTGCAGATGTCTACGTATCGCAGCAATAGAGTTCTTATGATTCTTAAAACGCGATATCGCATTTCATTTCTATGTTTCATGGTAAGATATAACATGATTTGCGAAGTGTTATGTATTCCTCGTCTACACTTCAAATGAATGTAAATGCGACACTTCCTTGCTAGGAAATAGCGTCTGCAGATGTCTAGGTATCGTAGCGATGGAGTTCTAATGCTTCTTAAAACGCGATATCGCATCACATTTCTATGTTTCATGATAAGATATAATATGATTTGCGAAGTGTTATGTATTCCTCGTCTACTCTTCAAATGAATGTAAATGCGACACTTCCTTGCTAGGAAATAGCGTCTGCAGATGTCTAGGTATCGTAGCGATAGAGTTCTAATGCTCCTTAAAACGCGATATCGCATCTCATTTCTATGTTTCATGGTTAGATATAATATGATTTGCGAAGTGTTATGTATTCCTCGTCTACACGTCAAATGAATGTAAATGCGTCACTTCCTTGCAAGGAAATAGCGATTGCAGATGTCTACCTATCGTAGCAATAGAGTTCTAAAGCTTCTTAAAACGCGATATCGCATCTCATTTCTGTGTTTCATGGTAAGATATAATATGATTTGCGAAGTGTTATGTATTCCTCGCCTACACTTCAAATGAATGTAAATGCGACACTTCCTTGCAAAGAAATAGCGTTTGCAGATGTCTACGTACCGTAGCAATAGATTTTTAGTGCTTCTTAAAACGCGATATCGCATCAAATTTCTATGTTTCATGGTAAGATATAATATAATTTGCGAAGTGTTATGTATTCCTCGTCTACACTTCAAATGAATGTAAATGCGGCACTTCCTTGCTAGGAAATAGCGTATGGAGATGTCTAGGTATCGTAGCGATAGTGTTCTAATGCTTCTTAAAACGCGATATCGCATCTCATTTCTATGTTTCATGGTAAGATATAATATGATTTGCGAAGTGTTATGTATTCCTCGTCTACTCTTCAAATGAATGTAAATGCGACACTTCCTTGCTAGGAAATAGCGTCTGCAGATGTCTAGGTATCGTAGCGATAGAGTTCTAATGCTGCTTAAAACGCGATAACGCATCTCATTTCTATGTTTCATGGTAAGATATAATATGATTTGCGAAGTGTTATGTATTCCTCGTCTACACTTCAAATGAATGTAAATGCGGCACTTCCTTGCTAGGAAATAGCGTCTGGAGATGTCTAGGTATCGTAGCGATAGTGTTCTAATGCTTCTTAAGACGCGATATCGCATCTCATTTCTATGTTTCATGGTAAGATATAATATGATTTGCGAAGTGTTATGTATTCCTCGCCTACACTTCAAATGAATGTAAATGCGACACTTCCTTGCAAAGAAATAGCGTTTGCAGATGTCTACGTATCGTAGCAATAGTGTTCTTATGATTCTTGAAACGCGATATCGCATCTCATTTCTATGTTTCATGGTAAGATATAATGTGATTTGCGAAGTGTCATGTATTCCTCGTCTACACTTCAAATGAATGTAAATGCGACACTTCCTTGCAAGGAAATAGCGTCTACAGATATCTACGTATCGTAGCAATAGAGTTCTTATGATACTTAAAACGCGATATTGCATCTTATTTCTATGTTTCATGGTAAGATATAATATGATTTGCGAAGTGTCATGTATTCCTCGTCTACACTTCAAATGAATGTAAATGCGACACTTCCTCGCTAGGAAATAGCGTCTGCAGATGTCTACGTATCGTAGCAATAGATTTCTAGTGCTTCTTAAAACGCGATATCGCATCTCATTTCTATGTTTCATGGTAAGATATAATATGATTTGCGAAGTGTCATGTATTCCTCGTCTACACTTCAAATGAATGTGCATGCGACACTTCCTCGCTAGGAAATAGCGTTTGCAGATGTCTACGTATCGTAGCAATAGATTTCTAGTGCTTCTTAAAACGCGATATCGCATCTCATTTCTATGTTTCATGGTAAGATATAATATGATTTGCGAAGTGTCATGTATTCCTCGTCTACACTTCAATTGAATGTGAATGCGACACTTCCTCGCTAGGAAATAGCGTTTGCAGATGTCTACGTATCGTAGCAATAGAGTTCTTATGATTCTTAAAACGCGATATCGCATTTCATTTCTATGTTTCATGGTAAGATATAATATGATTTGCGAAGTGTTATGTATTCCTCGTCTACACTTCAAATGAATGTAAATGCGACACTTCCTTGCTAGGAAATAGCGTCTGCAGATGTCTAGGTATCGTAGCGATGGAGTTCTAATGCTTCTTAAAACGCGATATCGCATCTCATTTCTATGTTTCATGATAAGATATAATATGATTTGCGAAGTGTTATGTATTCCTCATCTACACTTCAAATGAATGTAAATGCGACACTTCCTTGCAAGGAAATAGCGATTGCAGATGTCTACCTATCGTAGCAATAGAGTTCTAATGCTTCTTAAAACGCGATATCGCATCTCATTTCTGTGTTTCATGGTAAGATACAATATGATTTGCGAAGTGTTATGTATTCCTCGCCTACACTTCAAATGAATGTAAATGCGACACTTCCTTGCAAAGAAATAGCGTTTGCAGATGTCTACGTATCGTAGCAATAGATTTTTAGTGCTTCTTAAAACGCGATGTCGCATCACATTTCTATGTTTCATGGTAAGATATAATATGATTTGCGAAGTGTTATGTATTCCTCGTCTACACTTCAAATGAATGTAAATGCGACACTTCCTTGCAAGGAAATAGCGTCTGCAGATGTCTACGTATCGTAGCAATAGAGTTCTTATGATTCTTAAAACGCGATATTGCATCTTATTTCTATGTTTCATGGTAAGATATAATATGATTTGTGAAGTGTCATGTATTCCTCGTCTACACTTCAAACGAATGTAAATGCGACACTTCCTTGCTAGGAAATAGCGTCTGCAGATGTCTAGGTATCGTAGCAATAGAGTTCTAATGCTTCTTAAAACGGGATATTGCATCTCATATATATGTTTCATGATAAGATATAATATTCTTTGCGAAGTGTTATGCATTCCTCGTCTACGATTCAAATGAATGTAAATGCGACACTTCCTTGCAAGGAAATAGCGTTTACAGTTGTCTACGTATCGTAGCAATAGAGTTCATATGATTCTTAAAACGCGATATCGCATCCCATTTCTATGTTTCATGGTAAGATATAATATGATTTGCGAAGTGTCATGTATTCCTCGTCTACACTTCAAATGAATTGAAATGCGACACTTCCTTGCAAGGAAATAGCGTCTGCAGATGTCTACGTATCGTAGCAATAGAGTTCTTATGATCCTTAAAACGCGATATTGCATCTCATTTCTATGTTTCATGGTAAAATATAATATGATTTGCGAAGTGTTATGCATTCCGCGTCTACGATTCAAATGAATGTAAATGCGACACTTCCTTGCAAGGAAATAGCGTTTGCAGATGTCTACGTATCGTAGCAATAGAGTTCAGATGATTCTTAAAACGCGATATCGCATCTCATTTCTATGTTTCATGGTAAGATATAATATGATTTGCGAAGTGTTATGTATTCCTCGTCTACACTTCAAATGAATGTAAATGCGGCACTTCCTTGCTAGGAAATAGCGTCTGGAGATGTCTAGGTATCGTAGCGATAGTGTTCTAATGCTTCTTAAGACGCGATATCGCATCTCATTTCTATGTTTCATGGTAAGATATAATATGATTTGCGAAGTGTTATGTATTCCTCGCCTACACTTCAAATGAATGTAAATGCGACACTTCCTTGCAAAGAAATAGCGTTTGCAGATGTCTACGTATCGTAGCAATAGAGTTCTTATGATTCTTAAAACGCGATATCGCATTTCATTTCTATGTTTCATGGTAAGATATAATATGATTTGCGAAGTGTTATGTATTCCTCGCCTACACTTCAAATGAATGTAAATGCGACACTTCCTTGCAAAGAAATAGCGTTTGCAGATGTCTACGTATCGTAGCAATAGATTTTTAGTGCTTCTTAAAACGCGATGTCGCATCACATTTCTATGTTTCATGGTAAGATATAATATGATTTGCGAAGTGTCATGTATTCCTCGTCTACACTTCAAATGAATGTAAATGCGACACTTCCTTGCAAGGAAATAGCGTCTGCAGATGTCTACGTATCGTAGCAATAGAGTTCTTATGATTCTTAAAACGCGATATTGCATCTTATTTCTATGTTTCATGGTAAGATATAATATGATTTGTGAAGTGTCATGTATTCCTCGTCTACACTTCAAATGAATTGAAATGCGACACTTCCTTGCAAGGAAATAGCGTCTGCAGATGTCTACGTATCGTAGCAATAGAGTTCTTATGATCCTTAAAACGCGATATTGCATCTCATTTCTATGTTTCATGGTAAAATATAATATGATTTGCGAAGTGTTATGCATTCCGCGTCTACGATTCAAATGAATGTAAATGCGACACTTCCTTGCAAGGAAATAGCGTTTGCAGATGTCTACGTATCGTAGCAATAGAGTTCATATGATTCTTAAAACGCGATATCGCATCTCATTTCTATGTTTCATGGTAAGATGTAATGTGATTTGGGAAGTGTTATGTATTCCTCGTCTACACTTCAAATGAATGTAAATGCGACACTTCCTTGCTAGGAAATAGCGTCAGCAGATGTCTAGGTATCGTAGCAATAGAGTTCTAATGCTTCTTAAAACGCGGTATCGCATCTCATTTCTATGTTTCATGGTAAGATGTAATATGATTTGCGAACTGTTATGTATTCCTCGTCTGCACTTCAAATGAATGTGAATGCGACACTTCCTTGCTAGGAAATAGCGTTTGCAGATGTCTACGTATCGTAGCAAAAGTGTTCTTATGATTCTTGAAACGCGATATCGCATCTCATTTCTATGTTTCATGGTAAGATATAATATGATTTGCGAAGTGTTATGTATTCCTCGTCTACACTTCAAATGAATGTAAATGCGACACTTCCTTGCTAGGAAGTAGCGTCTGGAGATGTCTAGGTATCGTAGCGATAGCGTTCTAATGCTTCTTAAAACGCGATATCGCATCTCATTTCTATGTTTCATGGTAAGATATAATATGATTTGCGAAGTGTTATGTATTCCTCGTCTACTCTTCAAATGAATGTAAATGCGACACTTCCTTGCTAGGAAATAGCGTCTGCAGATGTCTACGTATCGTAGCGACAGAGTTCTAATGCTCCTTAAAACGCGATATCGCATCTCATTTCTATGTTTCATGGTAAGATATAATATGATTTGCGAAGTGTTATGTATTCCTCGTCTACACTTCAAATGAATGTAAATGCGACACTTCCTTGCAAGGAAATAGCGTTTGCAGTTGTCTACGTATCGTAGCAATAGAGTTCTTATGATTCTTAAAACGCGATATCGCATCTCATTCCTATCTTTCATGGTAAGATATAATATGATATGCGAAGTGTTATGTATTCCTCGTCTACACTTCAAATGAATGTGAATGCGACACTTCCTCGCTAGGAAATAACGGTTGCAGATGTCTACGTATCGTAGCAATAGAGTTCAGATGATTCTTAAAACGCGATATCGCATCTCATTTCTATGTTTCATGGTAAGATATAATATGATTTGCGAAGTGTTATGTATTCCTCGTCTACACTTCAAATGAATGTAAATGCGGCACTTCCTTGCTAGGAAATAGCGTCTGGAGATGTCTAGGTATCGTAGCGATAGTGTTCTAATGCTTCTTAAGACGCGATATCGCATCTCATTTCTATGTTTCATGGTAAGATATAATATGATTTGCGAAGTGTTATGTATTCCTCGCCTACACTTCAAATGAATGTAAATGCGACACTTCCTTGCAAAGAAATAGCGTTTGCAGATGTCTACGTATCGTAGCAATAGTGTTCTTATGATTCTTGAAACGCGATATCGCATCTCATTTCTATGTTTCATGGTAAGATATAATGTGATTTGCGAAGTGTCATGTATTCCTCGTCTACACTTCAAATGAATGTAAATGCGACACTTCCTTGCAAGGAAATAGCGTCTACAGATATCTACGTATCGTAGCAATAGAGTTCTTATGATACTTAAAACGCGATATTGCATCTTATTTCTATGTTTCATGGTAAGATATAATATGATTTGCGAAGTGTCATGTATTCCTCGTCTACACTTCAAATGAATGTAAATGCGACACTTCCTCGCTAGGAAATAGCGTTTGCAGATGTCTACGTATCGTAGCAATAGATTTCTAGTGCTTCTTAAAACGCGATATCGCATCTCATTTCTATGTTTCATGGTAAGATATAATATGATTTGCGAAGTGTCATGTATTCCTCGTCTACACTTCAAATGAATGTGAATGCGACACTTCCTCGCTAGGAAATAGCGTTTGCAGATGTCTACGTATCGTAGCAATAGATTTCTAGTGCTTCTTAAAACGCGATATCGCATCTCATTTCTATGTTTCATGGTAAGATATAATATGATTTGCGAAGTGTCATGTATTCCTCGTCTACACTTCAATTGAATGTGAATGCGACACTTCCTCGCTAGGAAATAGCGTTTGCAGATGTCTACGTATCGTAGCAATAGAGTTCAGATGATTCTTAAAACGCGATATCGCATCTCATTTCTATGTTTCATGGTAAGATATAATATGATTTGCGAAGTGTCACGTATTCCTCGTCTACACTTCAAATGAATGTGAATGCGACACTTCCTCGCTAGGAAATAGCGTTTGCAGATGTCTGCGTATCGTAGCAATAGATTTCTAGTGCTTCTTAAAACGCGATATCGCATCTCATTTCTATTTCTCATGGTAAGATATAATATGATTTGCGAAGTGTCATGTATTCCTCGTCTACACTTCAAATGAATGTGAATGCGACACTTCCTCGCTAGGAAATAGCGTTTGCAGATGTCTACGTATCGTAGCAATAGATTTCTAGTGCTTCTTAAAACGCGATATCGCATCTCATTTCTATGTTTCATGGTAAGATATAATATGATTTGCGAAGTGTCATGTATTCCTCGTCTACACTTCAATTGAATGTGAATGCGACACTTCCTCGCTAGGAAATAGCGTTTGCAGATGTCTACGTATCGTAGCAATAGAGTTCAGATGATTCTTAAAACGCGATATCGCATCTCATTTCTATGTTTCATGGTAAGATATAATATGATTTGCGAAGTGTCACGTATTCCTCGTCTACACTTCAAATGAATGTGAATGCGACACTTCCTCGCTAGGAAATAGCGTTTGCAGATGTCTGCGTATCGTAGCAATAGATTTCTAGTGCTTCTTAAAACGCGATATCGCATCTCATTTCTATTTCTCATGGTAAGATATAATATGATTTGCGAAGTGTCATGTATTCCTCGTCTACACTTCAAATGAATGTGAATGCGACACTTCCTCGCTAGGAAATAGCGTTTGCAGATGTCTACGTATCGTAGCAATAGAGTTCAGATGATTCTTAAAACGCGATATCGCATCTCATTTCTATGTTTCATGGTAAGATGTAATATGATTTGCGAAGTGTTATGTATTCCTCCTCTACACTTCAAATGAATGTAAGTGCGACGCTTCCTTGCAAGGAAATATCGTTTGCAAATGTCTACCTATCGTAACAATAGGGTTCTAATGCTTCTTAAAACGCGATATCGCATCTCATTTCTATGTTTCATGGTAAGATATAATATGATTTGCGAAGTGTTATGTATTCCTCGTCTACACTTCAAATGAATGTAAATGCGACACTTCCTTGCAAGGAAATAGCGTTTGCAGATGTCTACGTATCGTAGCAATAGAGTTCTTATGATTCTTAAAACGCGATATCGCATTTCATTTCTATGTTTCATGGTAAGATATAATATGATTTGCGAAGTGTTATGTATTCCTCGTCTACACTTCAAATGAATGTAAATGCGACACTTCCTTGCTAGGAAATAGCGTCTGCAGATGTCTAGGTATCGTAGCGATGGAGTTCTAATGCTTCTTAAAACGCGATATCGCATCTCATTTCTATGTTTCATGATAAGATATAATATGATTTGCGAAGTGTTATGTATTCCTCATCTACACTTCAAATGAATGTAAATGCGACACTTCCTTGCAAGGAAATAGCGATTGCAGATGTCTATCTATCGTAGCAATAGAGTTCTAATGCTTCTTAAAACGCGATATCGCATCTCATTTCTGTGTTTCATGGTAAGATACAATATGATTTGCGAAGTGTTATGTATTCCTCGCCTACACTTCAAATGAATGTAAATGCGACACTTCCTTGCAAAGAAATGGCGTTTGCAGATGTCTACGTATCGTAGCAATAGATTTTTAGTGCTTCTTAAAACGCGATGTCGCATCACATTTCTATGTTTCATGGTAAGATATAATATGATTTGCGAAGTGTCATGTATTCCTCGTCTACACTTCAAATGAATGTAAATGCGACACTTCCTTGCAAGGAAATAGCGTCTGCAGATGTCTACGTATCGTAGCAATAGAGTTCTTATGATTCTTAAAACGCGATATTGCATCTTATTTCTATGTTTCATGGTAAGATATAATATGATTTGTGAAGTGTCATGTATTCCTCGTCTACACTTCAAACGAATGTAAATGCGACACTTCCTTGCTAGGAAATAGCGTCTGCAGATGTCTAGGTATCGTAGCAATAGAGTTCTAATGCTTCTTAAAACGGGATATTGCATCTCATATATATGTTTCATGATAAGATATAATATTCTTTGCGAAGTGTTATGCATTCCTCGTCTACGATTCAAATGAATGTAAATGCGACACTTCCTTGCAAGGAAATAGCGTTTACAGTTGTCTACGTATCGTAGCAATAGAGTTCATATGATTCTTAAAACGCGATATCGCATCCCATTTCTATGTTTCATGGTAAGATATAATATGATTTGCGAAATGTCATGTATTCCTCGTCTACACTTCAAATGAATTGAAATGCGACACTTCCTTGCAAGGAAATAGCGTCTGCAGATGTCTACGTATCGTAGCAATAGAGTTCTTATGATCCTTAAAACGCGATATTGCATCTCATTTCTATGTTTCATGGTAAAATATAATATGATTTGCGAAGTGTTATGCATTCCGCGTCTACGATTCAAATGAATGTAAATGCGACACTTCCTTGCAAGGAAATAGCGTTTGCAGATGTCTACGTATCGTAGCAATAGAGTTCATATGATTCTTAAAACGCGATATCGCACCTCATTTCTATGTTTCATGGTAAGATGTAATGTGATTTGGGAAGTGTTATGTATTCCTCGTCTACACTTCAAATGAATGTAAATGCGACACTTCCTTGCTAGGAAATAGCGTCAGCAGATGTCTAGGTATCGTAGCAATAGAGTTCTAATGCTTCTTAAAACGCGATATCGCATCTCATTTCTATGTTTCATGGTAAGATATTATATGATTTGCGAAGTGTTATGTATTCCTCGTCTACACTTCAAATGAATGTAAATGCGACACTTCCATGCTAGGTAATACCGTCTGCAGATGACTAGGTATCGTAGCAATAGTGTTCTAATGCTTCTTAAAACGCGATATCGCATCTCATTTCTATGTTTCATTGTAAGATATAATATGATTTGCGAAGTGCTATGTATTCCTCGTCTACACTTCAAATGAATGTAAATGCGACACTTCCTTGCAAGGAAATAGCGTTTGCTGATGTCTACGTATCGAAGCAATAGTGTTCAAATGCTTCTTAAAACGAGATATTGCATCTCATATCTATGTTTCATGATAAGATATAATATTCATTGCGAAGTGTTATGCATTCCTCGTCTACGATTCAAATGAATGTAAATGCGACACTTCCTTGCAAGGAAATAGCGTTTGCAGATGTCTAAGTATCGTAGCAATAGAGTTCTTATGATTCTTAAAACGCGATATCGCATCTCATTTCTATGTTTCATGGTAAGATATAATATGATTTGAGAAGTGTCATGTATTCCTCGTCTACACTTCAAATGAATGTGAATGCGATACTTCCTCGCTAGGAAATAGCGTTTGCAGATGTCTACGTATCGTAGCAATAGATTTCTAATGCTTCTTAAAACGCGATATCGCATCTCATTTCTATGTTTCATGGTAAGATATAATATGATTTGCGAAGAGTCATGTATTCCTCGTCTACACTTCAAATGAATGTAAATGCGACACTTCCTAGCAAGGAAATAGCGTTTGCTGATGTCTACGTATCGTAGCAATGGAGTTCTTATGATTCTTAAAACGCGATATCGCATCTCATTTCTATGTTTCATGGTAATAAATGATATGATTTGCGAAGTGTTATGTATTCCTCGTCTACACTTCAAATAAATGTAAATGCAACACTTCCTTGCAAGGAAATAGCGTTTGCAGATGCCTACGTATCGTAGCAATAGAGTTCAAATACTTCTTAAAACGAGATATTGCATCTCATATCTATGTTTCATGATAAGATATAATATTCATTGCGAAGTGTTATGCATTCCTCGTCTGCAATTCAAATGAACGTAAATGCGACACTTCCTTGCAAGGAAATAGCGTTTGCAGATGTCTACGTATCGTAACAATAGTGTTCTTATGATTCTTAAAACGCGATATCGCATCTCATTTCTATGTTTCATGGTAAGATATAATATGATTTGCGAAGTGTCATGTATTCCTCGTCTACACTTCAAATGAATGTAAATGCGACACTTCCATGCTAGGAAATACCGTCTGCAGATGACTAGGTATCGTAGCAATAGTGTTCTAATGCTTCTTAAAACGCGATATCGCATCTCATTTCTATGTTTCATGGTAAGATATAATATGATTTGCGAAGTGTTATGTATTCCTCGTCTACACTTCAAATGAATGTAAATGCGACACTTCCTTGCAAGGAAATAGCGTTTGCTGATGTCTACGTATCGAAGCAATAGAGTTCAAATGTTTCTTATAACGAGATATTGCATCTCATATCTATGTTTCATGATAAGATATAATATTCATTGCGAAGTGTTATGCGTTCCTCGTCTACGATTCAAATGAATGTAAATGCGACACTTCCTTGCAAGGAAATAGCCTTTGCAGATGTCTATGTATCGTAGCAATAGAGTTCTTATGATTCTTAAAACGCGATATCGCATCTCATTTCTATGTTTCATGGTAGGATATAATATGATTTGCGAAGTGTCATGTATTCCTCGTCTACACTTCAAATGAATGTAAATGCGACACTTCCTTGCTAGGAAATAGCGTCTGCAGATGTCTAGGTATCGTAGCAATAGAGTTCTAATGCTTCTTAGAACGAGATATAGCATCTCATATCTATGTTTCATGATAAGATATAATATTCATTGCGAAGTGTTATGCATTCCTCGTCTACGATTCAAATGAATGTAAATGCGACACTTCCTTGCAAGGAAATAGCGTTTGCAGATGTCTAAGTATCGTAGCAATAGAGTTCTTATGATTCTTAAAACGCGATATCGCATCTCATTTCTATGTTTCATGGTAAGATATAATATGATTTGAGAAGTGTCATGTATTCCTCGTCTACACTTCAAATGAATGTAAATGCGACACTTCCTTGCAAGGAAATAGCGTTTGCAGATGTCTAAGTATCGTAGCAATAGAGTTCTTATGATTCTTAAAACGCGATATCGCATCTCATTTCTATGTTTCATGGTAAGATATAATATGATTTGAGAAGTGTCATGTATTCCTCGTCTACACTTCAAATGAATGTGAATGTGATACTTCCCCGCTAGGAAATAGCGTCTGCAGATGTCTACGTATCGTAGCAATAGATTTCTAATGCTTCTTAAAACGCGAGATCGCATCTCATTTCTATGTTTCATGGTAAGATATAATATGATTTGCGAAGTGTCATGTATTCCTCGTCTACACTTCAAATGAATGTAAATGCGACACTTCCTTGCTAGGAAATAGCGTCTGCAGATGTCTAGGTATCGTAGCAATAGAGTTCTAATGCTTCTTAGAACGAGATATAGCATCTCATATCTATGTTTCATGATAAGATATAATATTCATTGCGAAGTGTTATGCATTCCTCGTCTACGATTCAAATGAATGTAAATGCGACACTTCCTTGCAAGGAAATAGCGTTTGCTGATGTCTACGTATCGAAGCAATAGAGTTCAAATGTTTCTTATAACGAGATATTGCATCTCATATCTATGTTTCATGATAAGATATAATATTCATTGCGAAGTGTTATGCGTTCCTCGTCTACGATTCAAATGAATGTAAATGCGACACTTCCTTGCAAGGAAATAGCCTTTGCAGATGTCTATGTATCGTAGCAATAGAGTTCTTATGATTCTTAAAACGCGATATCGCATCTCATTTCTATGTTTCATGGTAAGATATAATATGATTTGAGAAGTGTCATGTATTCCTCGTCTGCACTTCAAATGAATGTGAATGCGATACTTCCTCGCTAGGAAATAGCGTTTGCAGATGTCTACGTATCGTAGCCATAGATTTCTAATGCTTCTTAAAACGCGATATCGCATCTCATTTCTATGTTTCATGGTAAGATATAATATGATTTGCGAAGTGTCATGTATTCCTCTTCTACACTTCAAATGAATATAAATGCGACACTTCTCTGCAAGGAAGTAGCGTTTGCAGATGTCTACCTATCGTAGCAATAGAGTTCAAATGCTTCTTAAAAAGGGATATTGCATCTCATATCTATGTTTCATGATAAGATATAATATTCATTGCGAAGTATTATGCATTCCTCGTCTACGATTCAAATGAAAGTAAATGCGACACTTCCTTGCAAGGAAATAGCGTTTGCTGATGTCTACGTATCGAATCAATAGAGTTCTTATGATTCTTAAAACGCGATATCGCATCTCATTTCTATGTTTCATGGTAAGATATAATATGATTTGAGAAGTGTCATGTATTCCTCGTCTACACTTCAAATGAATGTGAATGCGATACTTCCCCGCTAGGAAATAGCGTCTGCAGATGTCTACGTATCGTAGCAATAGATTTCTAATGCTTCTTAAAACGCGAGATCGCATCTCATTTCTATGTTTCATGGTAAGATATAATATGATTTGCGAAGTGTAATGTATTCCTCGTCTACACTTCAAATGAATGTAAATGCGACACTTCCTTGCTAGGAAATAGCGTCTGCAGATGTCTAGGTATCGTAGCAATAGAGTTCTAATGCTTCCTAGAACGAGATATAGCATCTCATATCTATGTTTCATGATAAGATATAATATTCATTGCGAAGTGTTATGCATTCCTCGTCTACGATTCAAATGAATGTAAATGCAACACTTCCTTGCAAGGAAATAGCCTTTGCACATGTCTAAGTATCGTAGCAATAGAGTTCTTATGATTCTTAAAACGCGATATCGCATCTCATTTCTATGTTTCATGGTAAGATATAATATGATTTGAGAAGTGTCATGTATTCCTCGTCTACACTTCAAATGAATGTGAATGTGATACTTCCCCGCTAGGAAATAGCGTCTGCAGATGTCTACGTATCGTAGCAATAGATTTCTAATGCTTCTTAAAACGCGAGATCGCATCTCATTTCTATGTTTCATGGTAGGATATAATATGATTTGCGAAGTGTCATGTATTCCTCGTCTACACTTCAAATGAATGTAAATGCGACACTTCCTTGCTAGGAAATAGCGTCTGCAGATGTCTAGGTATCGTAGCAATAGAGTTCTAATGCTTCTTAGAACGAGATATAGCATCTCATATCTATGTTTCATGATAAGATATAATATTCATTGCGAAGTGTTATGCATTCCTCGTCTACGATTCAAATGAATGTAAATGCGACACTTCCTTGCAAGGAAATAGCGTTTGCAGATGTCTAAGTATCGTAGCAATAGAGTTCTTATGATTCTTAAAACGCGATATCGCATCTCATTTCTATGTTTCATGGTAAGATATAATATGATTTGAGAAGTGTCATGTATTCCTCGTCTACACTTCAAATGAATGTAAATGCGACACTTCCTTGCAAGGAAATAGCGTTTGCAGATGTCTAAGTATCGTAGCAATAGAGTTCTTATGATTCTTAAAACGCGATATCGCATCTCATTTCTATGTTTCATGGTAAGATATAATATGATTTGAGAAGTGTCATGTATTCCTCGTCTACACTTCAAATGAATGTGAATGTGATACTTCCCCGCTAGGAAATAGCGTCTGCAGATGTCTACGTATCGTAGCAATAGATTTCTAATGCTTCTTAAAACGCGAGATCGCATCTCATTTCTATGTTTCATGGTAAGATATAATATGATTTGCGAAGTGTCATGTATTCCTCGTCTACACTTCAAATGAATGTAAATGCGACACTTCCTTGCTAGGAAATAGCGTCTGCAGATGTCTAGGTATCGTAGCAATAGAGTTCTAATGCTTCTTAGAACGAGATATAGCATCTCATATCTATGTTTCATGATAAGATATAATATTCATTGCGAAGTGTTATGCATTCCTCGTCTACGATTCAAATGAATGTAAATGCGACACTTCCTTGCAAGGAAATAGCGTTTGCAGATGTCTAAGTATCGTAGCAATAGAGTTCTTATGATTCTTAAAACGCGATATCGCATCTCATTTCTATGTTTCATGGTAAGATATAATATGATTTGCGAAGTGTCATGTATTCCTCGTCTACACTTCAAATGAATGTAAATGCGACACTTCCATGCTAGGAAATACCGTCTGCAGATGACTAGGTATCGTAGCAATAGTGTTCTAATGCTTCTTAAAACGCGATATCGCATCTCATTTCTATGTTTCATGGTAAGATATAATATGATTTGCGAAGTGTTATGTATTCCTCGTCTACACTTCAAATGAATGTAAATGCGACACTTCCTTGCAAGGAAATAGCGTCTGCAGATGTCTACGTATCGTAGCAATAGATTTCTAATGCTTCTTAAAACGCGAGATCGCATCTCATTTCTATGTTTCATGGTAGGATATAATATGATTTGCGAAGTGTCATGTATTCCTCGTCTACACTTCAAATGAATGTAAATGCGACACTTCCTTGCTAGGAAATAGCGTCTGCAGATGTCTAGGTATCGTAGCAATAGAGTTCTAATGCTTCTTAGAACGAGATATAGCATCTCATATCTATGTTTCATGATAAGATATAATATTCATTGCGAAGTGTTATGCATTCCTCGTCTACGATTCAAATGAATGTAAATGCGACACTTCCTTGCAAGGAAATAGCGTTTGCAGATGTCTAAGTATCGTAGCAATAGAGTTCTTATGATTCTTAAAACGCGATATCGCATCTCATTTCTATGTTTCATGGTAAGATATAATATGATTTGAGAAGTGTCATGTATTCCTCGTCTACACTTCAAATGAATGTAAATGCGACACTTCCTTGCAAGGAAATAGCGTTTGCAGATGTCTAAGTATCGTAGCAATAGAGTTCTTATGATTCTTAAAACGCGATATCGCATCTCATTTCTATGTTTCATGGTAAGATATAATATGATTTGAGAAGTGTCATGTATTCCTCGTCTACACTTCAAATGAATGTGAATGTGATACTTCCCCGCTAGGAAATAGCGTCTGCAGATGTCTACGTATCGTAGCAATAGATTTCTAATGCTTCTTAAAACGCGAGATCGCATCTCATTTCTATGTTTCATGGTAAGATATAATATGATTTGCGAAGTGTCATGTATTCCTCGTCTACACTTCAAATGAATGTAAATGCGACACTTCCTTGCTAGGAAATAGCGTCTGCAGATGTCTAGGTATCGTAGCAATAGAGTTCTAATGCTTCTTAGAACGAGATATAGCATCTCATATCTATGTTTCATGATAAGATATAATATTCATTGCGAAGTGTTATGCATTCCTCGTCTACGATTCAAATGAATGTAAATGCGACACTTCCTTGCAAGGAAATAGCGTTTGCAGATGTCTAAGTATCGTAGCAATAGAGTTCTTATGATTCTTAAAACGCGATATCGCATCTCATTTCTATGTTTCATGGTAAGATATAATATGATTTGCGAAGTGTCATGTATTCCTCGTCTACACTTCAAATGAATGTAAATGCGACACTTCCATGCTAGGAAATACCGTCTGCAGATGACTAGGTATCGTAGCAATAGTGTTCTAATGCTTCTTAAAACGCGATATCGCATCTCATTTCTATGTTTCATGGTAAGATATAATATGATTTGCGAAGTGTTATGTATTCCTCGTCTACACTTCAAATGAATGTAAATGCGACACTTCCTTGCAAGGAAATAGCGTTTGCTGATGTCTACGTATCGAAGCAATAGAGTTCAAATGTTTCTTATAACGAGATATTGCATCTCATATCTATGTTTCATGATAAGATATAATATTCATTGCGAAGTGTTATGCGTTCCTCGTCTACGATTCAAATGAATGTAAATGCGACACTTCCTTGCAAGGAAATAGCCTTTGCAGATGTCTATGTATCGTAGCAATAGAGTTCTTATGATTCTTAAAACGCGATATCGCATCTCATTTCTATGTTTCATGGTAAGATATAATATGATTTGAGAAGTGTCATGTATTCCTCGTCTGCACTTCAAATGAATGTGAATGCGATACTTCCTCGCTAGGAAATAGCGTTTGCAGATGTCTACGTATCGTAGCCATAGATTTCTAATGCTTCTTAAAACGCGATATCGCATCTCATTTCTATGTTTCATGGTAAGATATAATATGATTTGCGAAGTGTCATGTATTCCTCTTCTACACTTCAAATGAATATAAATGCGACACTTCTCTGCAAGGAAGTAGCGTTTGCAGATGTCTACCTATCGTAGCAATAGAGTTCAAATGCTTCTTAAAAAGGGATATTGCATCTCATATCTATGTTTCATGATAAGATATAATATTCATTGCGAAGTATTATGCATTCCTCGTCTACGATTCAAATGAAAGTAAATGCGACACTTCCTTGCAAGGAAATAGCGTTTGCTGATGTCTACGTATCGAATCAATAGAGTTCTTATGATTCTTAAAACGCGATATCGCATCTCATTTCTATGTTTCATGGTAAGATATAATATGATTTGAGAAGTGTCATGTATTCCTCGTCTACACTTCAAATGAATGTGAATGCGATACTTCCCCGCTAGGAAATAGCGTCTGCAGATGTCTACGTATCGTAGCAATAGATTTCTAATGCTTCTTAAAACGCGAGATCGCATCTCATTTCTATGTTTCATGGTAAGATATAATATGATTTGCGAAGTGTAATGTATTCCTCGTCTACACTTCAAATGAATGTAAATGCGACACTTCCTTGCTAGGAAATAGCGTCTGCAGATGTCTAGGTATCGTAGCAATAGAGTTCTAATGCTTCCTAGAACGAGATATAGCATCTCATATCTATGTTTCATGATAAGATATAATATTCATTGCGAAGTGTTATGCATTCCTCGTCTACGATTCAAATGAATGTAAATGCAACACTTCCTTGCAAGGAAATAGCCTTTGCAGATGTCTAAGTATCGTAGCAATAGAGTTCTTATGATTCTTAAAACGCGATATCGCATCTCATTTCTATGTTTCATGGTAAGATATAATATGATTTGAGAAGTGTCATGTATTCCTCGTCTACACTTCAAATGAATGTGAATGTGATACTTCCCCGCTAGGAAATAGCGTCTGCAGATGTCTACGTATCGTAGCAATAGATTTCTAATGCTTCTTAAAACGCGAGATCGCATCTCATTTCTATGTTTCATGGTAGGATATAATATGATTTGCGAAGTGTCATGTATTCCTCGTCTACACTTCAAATGAATGTAAATGCGACACTTCCTTGCTAGGAAATAGCGTCTGCAGATGTCTAGGTATCGTAGCAATAGAGTTCTAATGCTTCTTAGAACGAGATATAGCATCTCATATCTATGTTTCATGATAAGATATAATATTCATTGCGAAGTGTTATGCATTCCTCGTCTACGATTCAAATGAATGTAAATGCGACACTTCCTTGCAAGGAAATAGCGTTTGCAGATGTCTAAGTATCGTAGCAATAGAGTTCTTATGATTCTTAAAACGCGATATCGCATCTCATTTCTATGTTTCATGGTAAGATATAATATGATTTGCGAAGTGTCATGTATTCCTCGTCTACACTTCAAATGAATGTAAATGCGACACTTCCATGCTAGGAAATACCGTCTGCAGATGACTAGGTATCGTAGCAATAGTGTTCTAATGCTTCTTAAAACGCGATATCGCATCTCATTTCTATGTTTCATGGTAAGATATAATATGATTTGCGAAGTGTTATGTATTCCTCGTCTACACTTCAAATGAATGTAAATGCGACACTTCCTTGCAAGGAAATAGCGTCTGCAGATGTCTACGTATCGTAGCAATAGATTTCTAATGCTTCTTAAAACGCGAGATCGCATCTCATTTCTATGTTTCATGGTAGGATATAATATGATTTGCGAAGTGTCATGTATTCCTCGTCTACACTTCAAATGAATGTAAATGCGACACTTCCTTGCTAGGAAATAGCGTCTGCAGATGTCTAGGTATCGTAGCAATAGAGTTCTAATGCTTCTTAGAACGAGATATAGCATCTCATATCTATGTTTCATGATAAGATATAATATTCATTGCGAAGTGTTATGCATTCCTCGTCTACGATTCAAATGAATGTAAATGCGACACTTCCTTGCAAGGAAATAGCGTTTGCAGATGTCTAAGTATCGTAGCAATAGAGTTCTTATGATTCTTAAAACGCGATATCGCATCTCATTTCTATGTTTCATGGTAAGATATAATATGATTTGAGAAGTGTCATGTATTCCTCGTCTACACTTCAAATGAATGTAAATGCGACACTTCCTTGCAAGGAAATAGCGTTTGCAGATGTCTAAGTATCGTAGCAATAGAGTTCTTATGATTCTTAAAACGCGATATCGCATCTCATTTCTATGTTTCATGGTAAGATATAATATGATTTGAGAAGTGTCATGTATTCCTCGTCTACACTTCAAATGAATGTGAATGTGATACTTCCCCGCTAGGAAATAGCGTCTGCAGATGTCTACGTATCGTAGCAATAGATTTCTAATGCTTCTTAAAACGCGAGATCGCATCTCATTTCTATGTTTCATGGTAAGATATAATATGATTTGCGAAGTGTCATGTATTCCTCGTCTACACTTCAAATGAATGTAAATGCGACACTTCCTTGCTAGGAAATAGCGTCTGCAGATGTCTAGGTATCGTAGCAATAGAGTTCTAATGCTTCTTAGAACGAGATATAGCATCTCATATCTATGTTTCATGATAAGATATAATATTCATTGCGAAGTGTTATGCATTCCTCGTCTACGATTCAAATGAATGTAAATGCGACACTTCCTTGCAAGGAAATAGCGTTTGCAGATGTCTAAGTATCGTAGCAATAGAGTTCTTATGATTCTTAAAACGCGATATCGCATCTCATTTCTATGTTTCATGGTAAGATATAATATGATTTGCGAAGTGTCATGTATTCCTCGTCTACACTTCAAATGAATGTAAATGCGACACTTCCATGCTAGGAAATACCGTCTGCAGATGACTAGGTATCGTAGCAATAGTGTTCTAATGCTTCTTAAAACGCGATATCGCATCTCATTTCTATGTTTCATGGTAAGATATAATATGATTTGCGAAGTGTTATGTATTCCTCGTCTACACTTCAAATGAATGTAAATGCGACACTTCCTTGCAAGGAAATAGCGTTTGCTGATGTCTACGTATCGAAGCAATAGAGTTCAAATGTTTCTTATAACGAGATATTGCATCTCATATCTATGTTTCATGATAAGATATAATATTCATTGCGAAGTGTTATGCATTCCTCGTCTACGATTCAAATGAATGTAAATGCGACACTTCCTTGCAAGGAAATAGCCTTTGCAGATGTCTATGTATCGTAGCAATAGAGTTCTTATGATTCTTAAAACGCGATATCGCATCTCATTTCTATGTTTCATGGTAAGATATAATATGATTTGAGAAGTGTCATGTATTCCTCGTCTGCACTTCAAATGAATGTGAATGCGATACTTCCTCGCTAGGAAATAGCGTTTGCAGATGTCTACGTATCGTAGCCATAGATTTCTAATGCTTCTTAAAACGCGATATCGCATCTCATTTCTATGTTTCATGGTAAGATATAATATGATTTGCGAAGTGTCATGTATTCCTCTTCTACACTTCAAATGAATATAAATGCGACACTTCTTTGCAAGGAAGTAGCGTTTGCAGATGTCTACCTATCGTAGCAATAGAGTTCAAATGCTTCTTAAAAAGGGATATTGCATCTCATATCTATGTTTCATGATAAGATATAATATTCATTGCGAAGTATTATGCATTCCTCGTCTACGATACAAATGAAAGTAAATGCGACACTTCCTTGCAAGGAAATAGCGTTTGCTGATGTCTACGTATCGAATCAATAGAGTTCTTATGATTCTTAAAACGCGATATCGCATCTCATTTCTATGTTTCATGGTAAGATATAATATGATTTGAGAAGTGTCATGTATTCCTCGTCTACACTTCAAATGAATGTGAATGTGATACTTCCCCGCTAGGAAATAGCGTCTGCAGATGTCTACGTATCGTAGCAATAGATTTCTAATGCTTCTTAAAACGCGAGATCGCATCTCATTTCTATGTTTCATGGTAAGATATAATATGATTTGCGAAGTGTCATGTATTCCTCGTCTACACTTCAAATGAATGTAAATGCGACACTTCCTTGCTAGGAAATAGCGTCTGCAGATGTCTAGGTATCGTAGCAATAGAGTTCTAATGCTTCTTAGAACGAGATATAGCATCTCATATCTATGTTTCATGATAAGATATAATATTCATTGCGAAGTGTTATGCATTCCTCGTCTACGATTCAAATGAATGTAAATGCGACACTTCCTTGCAAGGAAATAGCGTTTGCAGATGTCTAAGTATCGTAGCAATAGAGTTCTTATGATTCTTAAAACGCGATATCGCATCTCATTTCTATGTTTCATGGTAAGATATAATATGATTTGAGAAGTGTCATGTATTCCTCGTCTACACTTCAAATGAATGTGAATGCGATACTTCCTCGCTAGGAAATAGCGTTTGCAGATGTCTACGTATCGTAGCAAAAGATTTCTAATGCTTCTTAAAACGCGATATCGCATCTCATTTCTATGTTGCATGGTAAGATATAATATGATTTGCGAAGTGTCATGTATTCCTCTTCTACACTTCAAATGAATGTAAATGCGACACTTCCATGCTAGGAAATACCGTCTGCACATGACTACGTATCGTAGCAATAGTGTTCTAATGCTTCTCAAAACGCGATATCGCATCTCATTTCTATGTTTCATGGTAAGATATAATATGATTTGCGATGTGTTATGTATTCCTCGTCTACACTTCAAATGAATGTAAATGCGACACTTCTTTGCAAGGAAATAGCGTTTGCTGATGTCTACGTATCGAAGCAATAGAGTTCAAATGCTTCTTAAAACGAGATATTGCATCTCATATCTATGTTTCATGATAAGATATAATATTCATTGCGAAGTGTTATGCATTCCTCGTCTACGATTCAAATGAATGTAAATGCGACACTTCCTTGCAAGGAAATAGCGTTTGCAGATGTCTAAGTATCGTAGCAATAGAGTTCTTATGATTCTTAAAACGCGATATCGCATCTCATTTCTATGTTTCATGGTAAGATATAATATGATTTGCGAAGTGTCATGTATTCCTCGTCTACACTTCAAATGAATGTAAATGCGACACTTCCTTGCTAGGAAATAGCGTCTGCAGATGTCTAGGTATCGTAGCAATAGAGTTCTAATGCTTCTTAGAACGAGATATAGCATCTCATATCTATGTTTCATGATAAGATATAATATTCATTGCGAAGTGTTATGCATTCCTCGTCTACGATTCAAATGAATGTAAATGCGACACTTCCTTGCAAGGAAATAGCGTTTGCAGATGTCTAAGTATCGTAGCAATAGAGTTCTTATGATTCTTAAAACGCGATATCGCATCTCATTTCTATGTTTCATGGTAAGATATAATATGATTTGAGATGTGTCATGTATTCCTCGTCTACACTTCAAATGAATGTGAATGCGATACTTCCTCGCTAGGAAATAGCGTTTGCAGATGTCTACGTATCGTAGCAAAAGATTTCTAATGCTTCTTAAAACGCGATATCGCATCTCATTTCTATGTTGCATGGTAAGATATAATATGATTTGCGAAGTGTCATGTATTCCTCTTCTACACTTCAAATGAATGTAAATGCGACACTTCCATGCTAGGAAATACCGTCTGCACATGACTACGTATCGTAGCAATAGTGTTCTAATGCTTCTCAAAACGCGATATCGCATCTCATTTCTATGTTTCATGGTAAGATATAATATGATTTGCGATGTGTTATGTATTCCTCGTCTACACTTCAAATGAATGTAAATGCGACACTTCCTTGCAAGGAAATAGCGTTTGCTGATGTCTACGTATCGAAGCAATAGAGTTCAAATGCTTCTTAAAACGAGATATTGCATCTCATATCTATGTTTCATGATAAGATATAATATTCATTGCGAAGTGTTATGCATTCCTCGTCCACGATTCAAATGAATGTAAATGCGACACTTCCTTGCAAGGAAATAGCGTTTGCAGATGTCTAAGTATCGTAGCAATAGAGTTCTTATGATTCTTAAAACGCGATATCGCATCTCATTTCTATGTTTCATGGTAAGATATAATATGATTTGAGAAGTGTCATGTATTCCTCGTCTACACTTCAAATGAATGTGAATGCGATACTTCCTCGCTAGGAAATAGCGTTTGCAGATGTCTACGTATCGTAGCAATAGATTTCTAATGCTTCTTAAAACGCGATATCGCATCTCATTTCTATGTTTCATGGTAAGATATAATATGATTTGCGAAGAGTCATGTATTCCTCGTCTACACTTCAAATGAATGTAAATGCGACACTTCCTAGCAAGGAAATAGCGTTTGCTGATGTCTACGTATCGTAGCAATGGTGTTCTTATGATTCTTAAAACGCGATATCGCATCTCATTTCTATGTTTCATGGTAATAAATGATATGATTTGCGAAGTGTTATGTATTCCTCGTCTACACTTCAAATAAATGTAAATGCAACACTTCCTTGCAAGGAAATAGCGTTTGCAGATGCCTACGTATCGTAGCAATAGAGTTCAAATACTTCTTAAAACGAGATATTGCATCTCATATCTATGTTTCATGATAAGATATAATATTCATTGCGAAGTGTTATGCATTCCTCGTCTGCAATTCAAATGAACGTAAATGCGACACTTCCTTGCAAGGAAATAGCGTTTGCAGATGTCTACGTATCGTAACAATAGTGTTCTTATGATTCTTAAAACGCGATATCGCATCTCATTTCTATGTTTCATGGTAAGATATAATATGATTTGCGAAGTGTCATGTATTCCTCGTCTACACTTCAAATGAATGTAAATGCGACACTTCCTTGCTAGGAAATAGCGTCTGCAGATGTCTAGGTATCGTAGCAATAGAGTTCTAATGCTTCTTAGAACGAGATATAGCATCTCATATCTATGTTTCATGATAAGATATAATATTAATTGCGAAGTGTTATGCATTCCTCGTCTACGATTCAAATGAATGTAAATGCGACACTTCCTTGCAAGGAAATAGCGTTTGCAGATGTCTAAGTATCGTAGCAATAGAGTTCTTATGATTCTTAAAACGCGATATCGCATCTCATTTCTATGTTTCATGGTAAGATATAATATGATTTGAGAAGTGTCATGTATTCCTCGTCTACACTTCAAATGAATGTGAATGCGATACTTCCTCGCTAGGAAATAGCGTTTGCAGATGTCTACGTATCGTAGCAAAAGATTTCTAATGCTTCTTAAAACGCGATATCGCATCTCATTTCTATGTTGCATGGTAAGATATAATATGATTTGCGAAGTGTCATGTATTCCTCTTCTACACTTCAAATGAATGTAAATGCGACACTTCCATGCTAGGAAATACCGTCTGCACATGACTACGTATCGTAGCAATAGTGTTCTAATGCTTGTTAAAACGCGAGATCGCATCTCATTTCTATGTTTCATGGTAAGATATAATATGATTTGAGAAGTGTCATGTATTCCTCATCTACACTTCAAATGAATGTAAATGCGACACTTCCTTGCTAGGAAATAGCGTCTGCAGATGTCCAGGTATCGTAGCAATAGAGTTCTAATGCTTCTTAAAACGAGATATTGCATCTCATATCTATGTTTCATGATAAGATATAATATTCATTGCGAAGTGTTATGCATTCCTCGTCTACGATTCAAATGAAAGTAAATGCGACGCTTCCTTGCAAGGAAATAGTGTTTGCAGATGTCTACGTATCGTAGCAATAGAGTTCATATGATTCTTAAAACGCGATATCGCATCTCATTTCTATGTTTCATGGTAAGATATAACATGATTTGGGAAGTGTTATGTATTCCTCGTCTACACTTCAAATGAATGTGAATGCAATACTTCCTCGCTAGGAAATAGCGTTTGCAGATGTCTACGTATCGTAGCAATAGATTTCTAATGCTTCTTAAAACGCGATATCGCATCTCATTTCTATGTTTCACTGTAAGATATAATATTATTTGCGAAGTGTTATGTCTTCCTCGTCTACACTTCAAATGAATGTAAATGCGACACTTCCTGGCAAAGAAATTGCGTTTGCAGATGTCTACGTATCGTAGCAATAAAGATCTAATGCTTCTTAAAACGCGATATCGCATCTCATTTCTACGTTTCATGGTAAGATGTAATATGATTTGCGAAGTGTTATGTATTCGTCGTCTACACTTCAAATGAATGTAAATGTGACACTTCCTTGCAAGGAAATAGCGTTTGCAGATTTCTACGTATCGGAACAATAGAGTTCTAATGCTTCTTAAAACGCGATATCGCATCTCATTTCTATGTTTCATGGTAAGATATAATATGATTTGCGAAGTGTCATGTATTCCTCGTCTACACTTCAAATGAATGTAAATGCGACACTTCCATGCTAGGAAATACCGTCTGCAGATGACTAGGTATCGTAGCAATAGTGTTCTAATGCTTCTTAAAACGCGATATCGCATCTCATTTCTATGTTTCATGGTAAGATATAATATGATTTGCGAAGTGTTATGTATTCCTCGTCTACACTTCAAATGAATGTAAATGCGACACTTCCTTGCAAGGAAATAGCGTTTGCTGATGTCTACGTATCGAAGCAATAGAGTTCAAATGTTTCTTATAACGAGATATTGCATCTCATATCTATGTTTCATGATAAGATATAATATTCATTGCGAAGTGTTATGCATTCCTCGTCTACGATTCAAATGAATGTAAATGCGACACTTCCTTGCAAGGAAATAGCCTTTGCAGATGTCTATGTATCGTAGCAATAGAGTTCTTATGATTCTTAAAACGCGATATCGCATCTCATTTCTATGTTTCATGGTAAGATATAATATGATTTGAGAAGTGTCATGTATTCCTCGTCTGCACTTCAAATGAATGTGAATGCGATACTTCCTCGCTAGGAAATAGCGTTTGCAGATGTCTACGTATCGTAGCCATAGATTTCTAATGCTTCTTAAAACGCGATATCGCATCTCATTTCTATGTTTCATGGTAAGATATAATATGATTTGCGAAGTGTCATGTATTCCTCTTCTACACTTCAAATGAATATAAATGCGACACTTCTTTGCAAGGAAGTAGCGTTTGCAGATGTCTACCTATCGTAGCAATAGAGTTCAAATGCTTCTTAAAAAGGGATATTGCATCTCATATCTATGTTTCATGATAAGATATAATATTCATTGCGAAGTATTATGCATTCCTCGTCTACGATACAAATGAAAGTAAATGCGACACTTCCTTGCAAGGAAATAGCGTTTGCTGATGTCTACGTATCGAATCAATAGAGTTCTTATGATTCTTAAAACGCGATATCGCATCTCATTTCTATGTTTCATGGTAAGATATAATATGATTTGAGAAGTGTCATGTATTCCTCGTCTACACTTCAAATGAATGTGAATGTGATACTTCCCCGCTAGGAAATAGCGTCTGCAGATGTCTACGTATCGTAGCAATAGATTTCTAATGCTTCTTAAAACGCGAGATCGCATCTCATTTCTATGTTTCATGGTAAGATATAATATGATTTGCGAAGTGTCATGTATTCCTCGTCTACACTTCAAATGAATGTAAATGCGACACTTCCTTGCTAGGAAATAGCGTCTGCAGATGTCTAGGTATCGTAGCAATAGAGTTCTAATGCTTCTTAGAACGAGATATAGCATCTCATATCTATGTTTCATGATAAGATATAATATTCATTGCGAAGTGTTATGCATTCCTCGTCTACGATTCAAATGAATGTAAATGCGACACTTCCTTGCAAGGAAATAGCGTTTGCAGATGTCTAAGTATCGTAGCAATAGAGTTCTTATGATTCTTAAAACGCGATATCGCATCTCATTTCTATGTTTCATGGTAAGATATAATATGATTTGAGAAGTGTCATGTATTCCTCGTCTACACTTCAAATGAATGTGAATGCGATACTTCCTCGCTAGGAAATAGCGTTTGCAGATGTCTACGTATCGTAGCAAAAGATTTCTAATGCTTCTTAAAACGCGATATCGCATCTCATTTCTATGTTGCATGGTAAGATATAATATGATTTGCGAAGTGTCATGTATTCCTCTTCTACACTTCAAATGAATGTAAATGCGACACTTCCATGCTAGGAAATACCGTCTGCACATGACTACGTATCGTAGCAATAGTGTTCTAATGCTTCTCAAAACGCGATATCGCATCTCATTTCTATGTTTCATGGTAAGATATAATATGATTTGCGATGTGTTATGTATTCCTCGTCTACACTTCAAATGAATGTAAATGCGACACTTCCTTGCAAGGAAATAGCGTTTGCTGATGTCTACGTATCGAAGCAATAGAGTTCAAATGCTTCTTAAAACGAGATATTGCATCTCATATCTATGTTTCATGATAAGATATAATATTCATTGCGAAGTGTTATGCATTCCTCGTCTACGATTCAAATGAATGTAAATGCGACACTTCCTTGCAAGGAAATAGCGTTTGCAGATGTCTAAGTATCGTAGCAATAGAGTTCTTATGATTCTTAAAACGCGATATCGCATCTCATTTCTATGTTTCATGGTAAGATATAATATGATTTGCGAAGTGTCATGTATTCCTCGTCTACACTTCAAATGAATGTAAATGCGACACTTCCTTGCTAGGAAATAGCGTCTGCAGATGTCTAGGTATCGTAGCAATAGAGTTCTAATGCTTCTTAGAACGAGATATAGCATCTCATATCTATGTTTCATGATAAGATATAATATTCATTGCGAAGTGTTATGCATTCCTCGTCTACGATTCAAATGAATGTAAATGCGACACTTCCTTGCAAGGAAATAGCGTTTGCAGATGTCTAAGTATCGTAGCAATAGAGTTCTTATGATTCTTAAAACGCGATATCGCATCTCATTTCTATGTTTCATGGTAAGATATAATATGATTTGAGATGTGTCATGTATTCCTCGTCTACACTTCAAATGAATGTGAATGCGATACTTCCTCGCTAGGAAATAGCGTTTGCAGATGTCTACGTATCGTAGCAAAAGATTTCTAATGCTTCTTAAAACGCGATATCGCATCTCATTTCTATGTTGCATGGTAAGATATAATATGATTTGCGAAGTGTCATGTATTCCTCTTCTACACTTCAAATGAATGTAAATGCGACACTTCCATGCTAGGAAATACCGTCTGCACATGACTACGTATCGTAGCAATAGTGTTCTAATGCTTCTCAAAACGCGATATCGCATCTCATTTCTATGTTTCATGGTAAGATATAATATGATTTGCGATGTGTTATGTATTCCTCGTCTACACTTCAAATGAATGTAAATGCGACACTTCCTTGCAAGGAAATAGCGTTTGCTGATGTCTACGTATCGAAGCAATAGAGTTCAAATGCTTCTTAAAACGAGATATTGCATCTCATATCTATGTTTCATGATAAGATATAATATTCATTGCGAAGTGTTATGCATTCCTCGTCCACGATTCAAATGAATGTAAATGCGACACTTCCTTGCAAGGAAATAGCGTTTGCAGATGTCTAAGTATCGTAGCAATAGAGTTCTTATGATTCTTAAAACGCGATATCGCATCTCATTTCTATGTTTCATGGTAAGATATAATATGATTTGAGAAGTGTCATGTATTCCTCGTCTACACTTCAAATGAATGTGAATGCGATACTTCCTCGCTAGGAAATAGCGTTTGCAGATGTCTACGTATCGTAGCAATAGATTTCTAATGCTTCTTAAAACGCGATATCGCATCTCATTTCTATGTTTCATGGTAAGATATAATATGATTTGCGAAGAGTCATGTATTCCTCGTCTACACTTCAAATGAATGTAAATGCGACACTTCCTAGCAAGGAAATAGCGTTTGCTGATGTCTACGTATCGTAGCAATGGTGTTCTTATGATTCTTAAAACGCGATATCGCATCTCATTTCTATGTTTCATGGTAATAAATGATATGATTTGCGAAGTGTTATGTATTCCTCGTCTACACTTCAAATAAATGTAAATGCAACACTTCCTTGCAAGGAAATAGCGTTTGCAGATGCCTACGTATCGTAGCAATAGAGTTCAAATACTTCTTAAAACGAGATATTGCATCTCATATCTATGTTTCATGATAAGATATAATATTCATTGCGAAGTGTTATGCATTCCTCGTCTGCAATTCAAATGAACGTAAATGCGACACTTCCTTGCAAGGAAATAGCGTTTGCAGATGTCTACGTATCGTAACAATAGTGTTCTTATGATTCTTAAAACGCGATATCGCATCTCATTTCTATGTTTCATGGTAAGATATAATATGATTTGCGAAGTGTCATGTATTCCTCGTCTACACTTCAAATGAATGTAAATGCGACACTTCCTTGCTAGGAAATAGCGTCTGCAGATGTCTAGGTATCGTAGCAATAGAGTTCTAATGCTTCTTAGAACGAGATATAGCATCTCATATCTATGTTTCATGATAAGATATAATATTAATTGCGAAGTGTTATGCATTCCTCGTCTACGATTCAAATGAATGTAAATGCGACACTTCCTTGCAAGGAAATAGCGTTTGCAGATGTCTAAGTATCGTAGCAATAGAGTTCTTATGATTCTTAAAACGCGATATCGCATCTCATTTCTATGTTTCATGGTAAGATATAATATGATTTGAGAAGTGTCATGTATTCCTCGTCTACACTTCAAATGAATGTGAATGCGATACTTCCTCGCTAGGAAATAGCGTTTGCAGATGTCTACGTATCGTAGCAAAAGATTTCTAATGCTTCTTAAAACGCGATATCGCATCTCATTTCTATGTTGCATGGTAAGATATAATATGATTTGCGAAGTGTCATGTATTCCTCTTCTACACTTCAAATGAATGTAAATGCGACACTTCCATGCTAGGAAATACCGTCTGCACATGACTACGTATCGTAGCAATAGTGTTCTAATGCTTGTTAAAACGCGAGATCGCATCTCATTTCTATGTTTCATGGTAAGATATAATATGATTTGAGAAGTGTCATGTATTCCTCATCTACACTTCAAATGAATGTAAATGCGACACTTCCTTGCTAGGAAATAGCGTCTGCAGATGTCCAGGTATCGTAGCAATAGAGTTCTAATGCTTCTTAAAACGAGATATTGCATCTCATATCTATGTTTCATGATAAGATATAATATTCATTGCGAAGTGTTATGCATTCCTCGTCTACGATTCAAATGAAAGTAAATGCGACGCTTCCTTGCAAGGAAATAGTGTTTGCAGATGTCTACGTATCGTAGCAATAGAGTTCATATGATTCTTAAAACGCGATATCGCATCTCATTTCTATGTTTCATGGTAAGATATAACATGATTTGGGAAGTGTTATGTATTCCTCGTCTACACTTCAAATGAATGTGAATGCAATACTTCCTCGCTAGGAAATAGCGTTTGCAGATGTCTACGTATCGTAGCAATAGATTTCTAATGCTTCTTAAAACGCGATATCGCATCTCATTTCTATGTTTCACTGTAAGATATAATATTATTTGCGAAGTGTTATGTCTTCCTCGTCTACACTTCAAATGAATGTAAATGCGACACTTCCTGGCAAAGAAATTGCGTTTGCAGATGTCTACGTATCGTAGCAATAAAGATCTAATGCTTCTTAAAACGCGATATCGCATCTCATTTCTACGTTTCATGGTAAGATGTAATATTCATTGCGAAGTGTTATGTATTCGTCGCCTACACTTCAAATGAATGTAAATGTGACACTTCCTTGCAAGGAAATAGCGTTTGCAGATGTCTACGTATCGAAGAAATAGAGTTCAAATGCTTCTTAAAACGAGATATTGCATCTCATATCTATGTTTCATGATAAGATATAATATTCATTGCGAAGTGTTATGCGTTCCTCATCTATGATTCAAATGAATGTAAATGCGACACTTCCTTGCTAGGAAATAGCGTCTGCAGATGTCTCGGTATCGTAGCGATAGTGTTCTAATGCTTCTCAAAACGCAATATCGCATCTCATTTCTATGTTTCATGGTAAGACATAACATGATTTGCGAAGTGTTATGTATTCCTCGTCTACACTTCAATTGAATGTAAATGCGAAACTTCCTTGCAAAGAAATAGCGTTTGCAGATGTCAATGTATCGTAGCAATAGATTTCTAATGCTTCTTAAAACGCGATATCGCATCTCATTTCTATGTTTCATGGTAAGATATAATATGATTTGCGAAGTGTCATGTATTCCTCGTCTACACTTCAAATGAATGTAAATGCGACACCTCCTTGTAAGGAAATAGCGTCTGCAGATGTCTAGGTATCGTAGCGATAGAGTTCTAATGCTTCTCAAAACGCAATATCGCATCTCATTTCTATGTTTCATGGTAAGATATAACATGATTTGCGAAGTGTTATGTATTCCTCGTCTACACTTCAAATGAATGTGAATGCGATACTTCCTCGCTAGGAAATAGCGTTTGCAGATGTCTAGGTGTCGTTGCAATAGCTTTCTGATGCTTCTTAAAACGCGATATCGCATCTCATTTCTATGTTTCATGGTACGATATAATATGATTTGCGAAGTTTCATGTATTCCTCGTCTACACTTCAAATGAATGTGACTGCGATATTTCCTCGCTAGGAAATAGCGTTTGCAGATGTCTACGTATCGTAGCAGTAGCTTTCTAATGCTTCTTAAAACGCGATATCGCATCTCATTTCTATGTTTCATGGTAAGATGTAATATGATTTGCGAAGTGTTATGTATTCCTCCTCTACACTTCAAATGAATGTAAGTGCGACACTTCCTTGCAAGGAAATAGCGTTTGCTGATGTCTACGTATCGAAGACATAGAGTTCAAATGCTTGTTAAAAAGAGATATTGCATCTCATATCTATGTTTCATGATAAGATATAATATTCATTGCGAAGTGTTATACATTCCTCGTCTACGATTCAAATGAAAGTGAATGCGACACTTCCTTGTTAGGAAATAGCGCCTGCAGATGTCTAGGTATCGTAGCAATAGTGTTCTAATACTTCTTAAAACGCGATATCGCATCTCATTTCTATGTTTCGTGGTAAGATATAATATGATTTGCGAAGTCTTATGTATTCCTCGTCTACACTTCAAATGAATGTAAATGCGACACTTCCTTGGTAGGAAATAGCGTCTGCAGATGTCTAGGTATCGTAGCAATAGAGTTCTAATGCTTCTTAAAACGCGATATCGCATCTCATTTCTATGTTTCATGGTAAGATATAACATGATTTGCGAAGTGTTATGTATTCCTCGTCTACACTTCAAATGAATGTAAATGCGACACTTCCTTGCTAGGAAATAGCGTCTGCAGATGTCTAGGTATCGTAGCAATAGAGTTCTAATGCTTCTTAAAACGCGATATCGCATCTCATTTCTATGTTTCATGGTAAGATATAATATGATTTGCGAAGTGTTATGTATTCCTCGTCTACACTTTAAATGAATGTAAATGCGACACTTCCTTGGTAGGAAATAGCGTCTGCAGATGTCTAGGTATCGTAGCAATAGAGTTCTAATACTTCTTAAAACGCGATATCGCATCTCATTTCTATGTTTCATGGTAAGATATAATATGATTTGCGAAGTGTTATGTATTCCTCGTCTACACTTCAAATGAACGTAAATGCGACACTTCCTTGCAAGGAAATAGCGTTTGCAGGTGTCTACCTATCGTAGCAATAGAATTCTAATGCTTCTTAAAACGCGATATCGCATCTCATTTCTATGTTTCATGGTAAGATATAATATGATTTGCGAAGTGTCATGTATTCCTCGCCTACACTTCAAATGAATGTAAATGCGACACTTCCTTGCTAGGAAATAGCGTCTGCAGATGTCTAGCTATCGTAGCAATAGAGTACTAATGCTTCTTAAAACGCGATATCGCATCTCATTTCTGTGTTTCATAGTAAGATATAATATGATTTGCGAAGTGTCATGTATTCCTCGTCTACACTTCAAATGAATGTAAATGCGACACTTCCTTGCTAGGAATTAGCGTCTGCAGAATTCTAGGTATCGTAGCAATAGAGTTCAAATGCTTCTTAAAACGAGATATTGCATCTCATATCTATGTTTCATGATAAGATATAATATTCATTGCGAAGTGTTATGCGTTCCTCATCTATGATTCAAATGAATGTAAATGCGACACTTCCTTGCTAGGAAATAGCGTTTGCAGATGTCTACGTATCGTTGCAATAGCTTTCTGATGCTTCTTAAAACGCGATATCGCATCTCATTTCTATGTTTCATGGTACGATATAATATGATTTGCGAAGTTTCATGTATTCCTCGTCTACACTTCAAATGAATGTGACTGCGATATTTCCTCGCTAGGAAATAGCGTTTGCAGATGTCTACGTATCGTAGCAGTAGCTTCCTAATGCTTCTTAAAACGCGATATCGCATCTCATTTCTATGTTTCATGGTAAGATGTAATATGATTTGCGAAATGTTATGTATTCCTCCTCTACACTTCAAATGAATGTAAGTGCGACACTTCCTTGCAAGGAAATAGCGTTTGCTGATGTCTACGTATCGAAGACATAGAGTTCAAATGCTTCTTAAAAAGAGATATTGCATCTCATATCTATGTTTCATGATAAGATATAATATTCATTGCGAAGTGTTATACATTCCTCTTCTACGATTCAAATGAAAGTAAATGCGACACTTCCTTGTTAGGAAATAGCGTCTGCAGATGTCTAGGTATCGTAGCAATAGAGTTCTAATGCTTCCTAAAACGCGATATCGCATCTCATTTCTACGTTTCATGGTAAGATGTAATATGATTTGCGAAGTGTTATGTATTCGTCGTCTACACTTCAAATGAATGTAAATGTGACACTTCCTTGCAAGGAAATAGCGTTTGCAGATTTCTACGTATCGGAGCAATAGAGTTCTAATGCTTCTCAAAACGCAATATCGCACCTCATTTCTATGTTTCATGGTAAGATATAACATGATTTGCGAAGAGTTATGTATTCCTCGTCTACACTTCAAATGAATGTGAATGCGATACTTCCTCGCTAGGAAATAGCGTTTGCAGATGTCTACGTATCGTTGCAATAGCTTTCTGATGCTTCTTAAAACGCGATATCGCATCTCATTTCTGTGTTTCATAGTAAGATATAATATGATTTGCGAAGTGTCATGTATTCCTCGTCTACACTTCAAATGAATGTAAATGCGACACTTCCTTGCTAGGAATTAGCGTCTGCAGAATTCTAGGTATCGTAGCAATAGAGTTCAAATGCTTCTTAAAACGAGATGTTGCATCTCATATCTATGTTTCATGGTAAGATATAATATGATTTGCGAAGTGTTATGTATTCCTCGTCTACACTTCAAATGAATGTAAATGCGAAACTTCCTTGCAAAGAAATAGCGTTTGCAGATGTCAATGTATCGTAGCAATAGATTTCTAATGCTTCTTAAAACGCGATATCGCATCTCATTTCTATGTTTCATGGTAAGATATAATATGATTTGCGAAGTGTTATGTATTCCTCGTCTACACTTCAAATGAATGTAAATGCGACACTTCCTTGCTAGGAAATAGCGTCTGCAGATGTCTAGGTATCGTAGCGATAGAGTTCTAATGCTTCTCAAAACGCAATATCGCATCTCATTTCTATGTTTCATGGTAAGATATAACATGATTTGCGAAGTGTTATGTATTCCTCGTCTACACTTCAAATGAATGTGAATGCGATACTTCCTCGCTAGGAAATAGCGTTTGCAGATGTCTACGTATCGTTGCAATAGCTTTCTGATGCTTCTTAAAACGCGATATCGCATCTCATTTCTATGTTTCATGGTACGATATAATATGATTTGCGAAGTTTCATGTATTCCTCGTCTACACTTCAAATGAATGTGACTGCGATATTTCCTCGCTAGGAAATAGCGTTTGCAGATGTCTACGTATCGTAGCAGTAGCTTTCTAATGCTTCTTAAAACGCGATATCGTATCTCATTTCTATGTTTCATGTTAAGATGTAATATGATTTGCGAAATGTTATGTATTCCTCCTCTACACTTCAAATGAATGTAAGTGCGACACTTCCTTGCAAGGAAATAGCGTTTGCTGATGTCTACGTATCGAAGACATAGAGTTCAAATGCTTCTTAAAAAGAGATATTGCATCTCATATCTATGTTTCATGATAAGATATAATATTCATTGCGAAGTGTTATACATTCCTCGTCTACGATTCAAATGAAAGTAAATGCGACACTTCCTTGTTAGGAAATAGCGTCTGCAGATGTCTAGGTATCGTAGCAATAGAGTTCTAATGCTTCCTAAAACGCGATATCGCATCTCATTTCTACGTTTCATGGTAAGATGTAATATGATTTGCGAAGTGTTATGTATTCGTCGTCTACACTTCAAATGAATGTAAATGTGACACTTCCTTGCAAGGAAATAGCGTTTGCAGATTTCTACGTATCGGAACAATAGAGTTCTAATGCTTCTTAAAACGCGATATCGCATCTCATTTCTATGTTTCATGGTAAGATATAATTTGATTTGCGAAGTGTCATGTATGCCTCGTCTACACTTCAAACGAATGTAAATGCGAGACTTCCTTGCTAGGAAATAGCGCCTGCAGATGTCTAGGTATCGTAGCAATAGTTTTCTAATACTTCTTAAAACGCGATATCGCATCTCATTTCTATGTTTCGTGGTAAGATATAATATGATTTGCGAAGTCTTATGTATTCCTCGTCTACACTTCAAATGAATGTAAATGCGACACTTCCTTGGTAGGAAATAGCGTCTGCAGATGTCTAGGTATCGTAGCAATAGAGTTCTAATGCTTCTTAAAACGCGACATCGCATCTCATTTCTATGTTTCATGGTAAGATATAACATGATTTGCGAAGTGTTATGTATTCCTCGTCTACACTTCAAATGAATGTGTCACGTCGCGGTCTAGGAAAATTTCCGATATAACTCGCGGATGACACGCAGCCAAGTCACGGAATATAGTCGCTAAACCGCGACGGATGAGGGTTCCGTTGATGGGACGCGAACACTGTTATCACTCGCGGACGCGGTAAATATCAAAGATTCTTACCTTTGCGGCCACTCGTTACTGCAGTTGTTTCAATAATTTTGTTGCAGGTACCGCTGTCGTCTCGGATCGCCTTCCGGGATAGTCGCTGCGTACGGGCTGCGTCGAGGTATCGTCAGCTGGATGAGCTTCCAACGGCTCGGGCTGGACCGTTGAACCGACGGAAGCAGGACAGCAGGCGCAACTGCAGCGGCAGGGTAGCGGGGTGAACCCGTCTCGGAACTGATGTACTCACGAAATAATCGTCGAAGGAAGTTTTTACGTCCCGCACGACGCGTTCTTCGTTTAGCGGCGCGGCACATTCAAAACGTAATTCGTCTGGCTGGATACGAGTCGGTAAGCGGCGGTCCGCTCTAGCCTTGTCGGTCCAGGAGAACGAAGAATCGATTTATATCTTCGAACAGTCAATGCTTATCATTCAACAGAGTTAAGCGGCGGTCCTCTCTAACTAAGTCGAATTCAAAACAATGGACTTATTCGAAGAGTGAATGTGTGTTTCGAGTACGCGAATACCGTAGAATGTATGAGGGTATTAGAAATAATTGCAAGTGGAATATGTAAAATAAAACAAAGATATATTCTAATATAAAACCTACGCTTACACTTAACTTTCCCTAAACTAGATTAAAGTAGACTTAGTACGAACTAGAACTTGAACGGATATGAACTTAGAATCAAGACACCTCGAAGTGAGGTGATGGAACGGCCCTAAGGCATTGGATTGAAGTGAAGTCGAGCGAGTTCGGATAAGAAGTGACTATCGTCTCGCGTGCACGCGACCTCCTCGGATCGCGTGGCGCGCGAGTCGCTGGGCCCCGCGGTGGGGATGGACGGTCGAGGTAGGGCGGCCGCACGGCCCTTGCGGTGGGGCGGCCGGCCGGAGTGGGGCGCGGCTCGCGTTCAGCGTGAGCCGCGCGCGTCGGGTGCGCGCGTAAGCGCGTCGCAACTTACAAATTAACGAACTTAGTCTTAGAAATACATATGTGTGTTGTTCGTGTTACAATGGATGTGTCGTGTACTTAGATCTAGGATTTTAGTATCTACGTGTATATACGTTCGAATAATATGTATATGGACGAGTTATAGCGGGCGATTCGATGCGTTGTTCCTCAGATGCCTCGTATGTCGCTGGATACGCGCGATAGCTCGGTCGAATGGTCGAACTCCTGGGTTGATGCTGCGGCTTGGCTGCCTTGGCTCGGCTGTAGGGCGGTAACCCCGTGTGCGGATGTGCTCGTCTCGTACGCTCAGGTGCAGCTTGTTGCAGGTAAGATGCTGCTGGATGCTGCGGGAGGCGCTGGAGGGTGTACGGCGGTACGCCGGACGTCACACCTCCCCCCTCAAAAAAGGAATCTTGGCGGTGCCAAGATCTCCTGACTGGCGGATGTGAGCTTGGATGTGGCTCCATAGTTTTTGCACTGCCGGTTGGCTGCCTTGTTTCTGCCGATTCCCTGCTGTCGAATCCATAGCTGGCTCGTTTCACCTCTGCGGAGTGACCTTCGTCGCTGGTGACGGAAGTTTCGGTGCTGGATACCCTTGCTTCGGCACTATCGTCACTAACACTATTACCACTGGCACTGATACTAAGGTTTCTCGCGTTCGAGTCGCTCTGAGTTTGTTCATTCTCAGTCTTTTGCTGTTTGACACTACTCATACGTTTACATGGTTTTAATTTATTCGCATGGACAATCTTATATTTACTCTTAATAGCTAGTTTTACGTTATTATTGCTCAGAATTTCAAGTATTCTATATGGGCCTACATATTGGGATTGAAATTTATGCTTGTGAGGCTCTCTAAGTAAAAATACCCACTGACCGACTTTGAAATTCTGAACATTTTGCTTCTTATCATAGTAATATTTCGCGCGACGCTTCGCTTTGTCTAGATTCTCTCTCGCTATTTTCTGGGAAGTCGTAATTTTATCGTTTAAGTTTATTAAATAGTCCGAGTAAGTTTCGTTCTCTGTGCTATCCTGGAATGGTGTGTCTGATGGGGTTCTCGCAATACGACCGAAAACGAGTTCGTGGGGTGTATAGAGGGTACCTTCGTGTACGCTTGTATTGTAGGAGAACATGGCATACGGGAGCCATCTCTCCCAATCGCCACTGGTGTCGATGTAATGTTTTAAGTATTCCGCCAGGACGTGGTGTGATCTTTCCACCGATCCGTTCGTTTGTGGGTGGAAAGCTGTGGATTTGTATTGCTTTATTCGAAATTTTATCGCGATGGCTTTAATTAGACTATTTATAAAGTTGGAGCCCTGGTCGGTAAGAATTCCTTTTGGACATCCAAATCTGCAGATAAAGCCGGTAATGAGGGCATCTGCTATGTCGACGGCGGTAGTTTGTTTTAACGGGATAGCAATGGAGTATTTTGTTAGAAGGTCCTGGATCGTGAGAATGTTAGTGTATCCCTCGGGCGTTACTGGAAGTGGCCCCATGACATCCATAGATATCTTATCGAACGCGCAACCCGGTGTATCCGTTAAAGTTAAGGGCTGTCTCGTTTTTACGCGAACTAACTTCTCTAGTTGACAACTCCGACATTTGTTAATATAATTCTGAATTTCGTCCTTCATATTGGGCCAGTAATATCTTTCTCTGATACGGGAGTATGTCTTATTAACTCCTTTGTGACCACCTACCGGTGAGTCGTGATTTTCGCGAATAATTTTCTCTCTACTTTGTTCCGCGGGGATATGAATGAGGCCTTGACAGATTGTGATTTGAAGTGTGGTCTCGTAAAATAGGTCTTGCAATGCTGTTCGGAGTTGAAACCACGTAACTGAGTCTAACGCGGTCTGCGCGATGCTAAAAGTTGTTAATTGCAGTTCCAAGATTACATCGTACAACGAACGGAGAGATTCTATTACTACTTGGTAGTCTATTGGACGTTTCTCGTGCTCTATTACGGGTAATTGAATTTGATAGAAGTTGTCTATTTTGGTTACTTTGGCCTTTGTCAGATTAATGTTTGATTCGTGTGTAAAAAATTTTCCAGATTTTTCTATTTGATTAGCGCCGGCGTCGTAGGGGCGTCCGGAAGTTGTTATGAATATAACGTGATTGTCGCGCCTAGTGGCGATGGTATCTCTCGTGTACTTAAAAAGCGGTTCGTACCGAACGTGCTCGGTCGGTAAAGGGGCTGATGCGGTATGGTTATTATCTGAAATCGGTGAGGGTGGAGGAGGAGGAGGTATTGCGGATTTCTTTGAATGATGAGGTTTTGGATTCGGATCGAATATATTTTCGTCCGATGAGGATGATTGCATGAGAGGACAGACTTTGACGGGATTACGGGATAAGGCGTCTGCGTTCAAATTCGTCTTACCGGTCTTATAAACCATCTCGTAATCATACTCCGCGAGCTTTAGCCTCCACCTCACAAGACGGCTGGATGGATCCTTGACGGAGTTCATCCACACCAGTGGACGATGGTCGGTTACCAATTTAAATTGATTTCCGTAAACATACGGTCTGAACTGGTGTACCGCATAAACGATCGCGAGGCACTCTTTTTCTATTGTCGAGTAGTTTTTCTCGGCGGAGTTTAGGAGTCGCGATGTATACGCGATCGGAAGGTCGCGGCCTATCGGGCCTTGGCTCAAAACTGCGCCGATTGCATCCGCTGATGCATCGGTAGTGATTACAAAAGGTAATTTAAAATTTGGAAATTGTAGAATTGGCGCTTCGCATAATGCATCTCGTAAATAAACGAACGCGTTTTGTTGCTCGTTTCGCCATACGAACGGGATATCCTTTTTTAATAAATTTGTTAGCGGCTTTGCGATATTGGAAAAATTTTCTATAAAGCGTCTGTAGTAACCCGCGAGTCCCAGAAATTGTTTTACTTGTTTGGGGTTCGTAGGACGCGGAAAGTTTCGGACGGCGCTTATTTTCGAAGGGTCGGGTTTCACGCCACTTTCGCTAATGACGTGCCCGAGATAACTAACCTCGCGGCGGAGGAACTCGCACTTATCGGGTTGAAGTGCCAAGTTCGCTTCTCGGAGTCTGTTTGTTAGTTTTATATACTTGGCCGCATGCTCTTGGAGCGAGCTCGCGTAAACGACTATGTCGTCTAGGTATACGAATAGTTCGTTTCCCTGTAATCCCGCAAGCACGCTGTCCATTAAGCGTTGAAATGTGGCGGGCGCGTTTTTGAGCCCGAATGGCATCCTCGTAAATTCGAAATGCCCATGTGGCGTTGAAAACGCGGTTTTATGGGCGTCAGCGGGTTCCATCGGTATCTGGTGAAACCCGCTGGCTAAATCGAAGGTACTGAAATACTTGGCACTGCCAAGCTGGTCAAGTATTTCAGTTATACAAGGCAAAGGATATGCGTCGGCGATCGACTTCTCGTTTAACGCGCGATAATCGATGACGACTCGCCAGCGCTTTTTCCCTTGCGAATCCGCTTTCTTTGGGACGACCCAAAGAGGGGAGTTATACGGTGATTTGGAATCGCGAATGATGCCGTTACGTAACAGGGTCTCGACTTGCGTTCGAATTTCCTCTTTGTGTGCGGGCGGAAAGCGATACTGCTTAACATTGATTGGTCTGTCGTCGACCGTGGGAATTTTATGAGTCGTCGCAGTGGTGTGGCCCAAAACATCGCCCTCGATGTAGAATAAATCCTGGCTTTTGGTTATTAAATCGATTACATGGCGCTTTTCTTCGTCGTTCAGATGCTCGAGTCGCAAGAGGTTGATTACCTGCTCTAGGCGGGATTTCGATGCGGTTGCGGAGGGTCGAGTCGGTGCGACTTTTGCGGTCGATTTGGTTACCTGCGCGTAGGTTAATTGTCTCTGGGCGCAAAGAGGAGATTCGAGCTCGAAACACGGCGTAGTACGCGGAGCTGTATTATTTGACTTTCCCTTTTGGGATTTGCCGGACGAATCGGCGACACTTGATTTCGACCTATCGTTCGATTCGGAAATTTGTGAAAAAATTGGAAAGAGCGCGAGGCTGTCTTCCTTTGCATTTGATGACATAATTTCAACTGGCTCTAGTTTGATTGGAGGTAGGGCGAATTCGACCGTTTTATCGGTAGAGTTAATTACCCTGGCTATCGCCGTATCTCCCGCAACTTTCACCAGTGCGTTGCCGAAATAGATTCCCGGCGCTATGTCGATGCGGGGAATTATCCCCTCGGGAAGATGCGAATTAATTATTCGGACTCTTATCCCTACGTTCATACGCGGCGGTATTGATATTTGCTCGCTTTTAAAAAAATTTTTAGCGGATTTTCGAGGCTCTTTGGAGGGTTTCGCGGCGCGTTTTGCTTCCTCTAGAGCTTTCGGCGGTTTTTCAATCGGATTATTTACTTTTTCGGAGGTTTCCGAAAGCTTTCTTCCTGAATTAGGGATAAGCTTGTCCTCCGTGGAAGAAATATCGCGACAGAAACGAATCGTTTTCCCGTGCCATTTAATCTCTTTTTTCGGAAAAGAGATTTCCGCGTCAGCGCAGAAACCTGAGCCTAATATCCCGTCTGGGCCGAGAGGGAAATCGTCGTTAACTACATTAAATGGCACGACGCGACCGAATAAAACGATATTAACAGTCCCGATGGTTTTGGTTTGACCATTCGTGACTCCCGTGATAATCAACGTCTCTGAAGGATCGATTCGGGCAGATAAAGATAACGCGGACCGTTTCACGACGTTAATTTCGGCGCCGGTATCAATCATGAACTCGGTACTTTTCAATAGGGTGTCCGAATTCAGGATAACACTCGGCGTGTTGGTTTTTCCGGTGAGGTTTATTGCTGCACCGTATCGTCGTCCTCGGTTGTCGGGTTGTTCGTTGCGAGAGATCGTATATTTCGGTTGACCTCGCGGCCCGTCTCGCGGCGCGGCTGGAGGCCGTTCCCGTTTCCCGAAGCCCTGACATTATTATAATACTGCCTTTTCCTGCACTCTTCTAACTCGTGGCCCGGTGTCTTGCAGTATCTACAAAATTTTTCGCGCGGCGTAACCGGTCGCGGATTTTCATAGGCGGTTCTTCGTGCAGGAATTTCGCGTGAAGTGGCGGAAGGATAAGTATACGATGGTTGTCGTGGGGGTGGTAATCTAACCCGGCAGTCTCTGGCGTAGTGCCCGATATTATTGCACCTCGAACAGGTAACGTCGTTTCGTTTAGCTCGAGACTCTAGTCGCGGGGGAGAATTTATTAATCGCTCGCAGTCCAGCTCGTAGCGCTTGAACAGTTCGCGAGCGCGTGTGAAAGCCTCTTGCGGCGAGTGAAGCTGTTGCATGGGGATCTGTGTACGGATTTCCGGAATTAATCCGTCGACGAAACACCGAAGTGTTAATTCGTCTACATCGGACGAGTTTTCCGACGCATAAGGCGATAGGCGTTCGCAGTCAATAATTGCAGAGCGTAAATCTTTGACGCGGCTAATAAAATCGAGTATATGCTCGTCCTGTTTCATATAGATATTTGTTAACTCTCCGCGATAATGATGCGCGGATCGAGATGTGCCGAACGAATTTCGTAGAAGGTCCGTGAGCTCTAATACCGTATTACAGGATTCGTCTTCAAGTGCTAAATATGCGCGGCCCTTTAGCTTACATTTAACTAAGCGTGTAAACGTACGTTCGCACCCGTTTGGAATCAACTCAAATGCGCGTTTACAAGCCCTAGTGAATTGTAGGACAGGTATATTCTGTCCGTCAAAATTGGGGACGGCTTCGAGAGCCTGCTTTAATGATAGTTCATCGTGGCGATACACTATGTCCGCGTTCGCGCTTTGCGTAGGGGTCGAATTTAAACGTGGGATCTCTAACGAAGCTGTGTCGGTACAAGTTAAATTCTGAGAACGGCGAAGTGTCTCGAGTTCGCGGCGCAGTTCGTCGATCTGTTGCATTAACGCGATAGTATTATCGGCGGTTCGATTACTCTCGGCGGTCTCGGAGGTTCGCGGAAGCGGATCAGCATGTGCGTCATGGAATTCGATCCTGCGAGCAACTTGATGCTCTTTGTCTGTGTCGGCGCCTGCGGCGGTGCCTCGGGGCGGCTGGTGGCGAGTTTTAACCGGCGTACGCGTCGCCATGGCTGGTCACGTCTCTTCGTAGCGGAATTTCTAGATTCGACGCGAAGCAATCCCACCGCTGTCACCAAATTTTGTGTCACGTCGCGGTCTAGGAAAATTTCCGATATAACTCGCGGATGACACGCAGCCAAGTCACGGAATATAGTCGCTAAACCGCGACGGATGAGGGTTCCGTTGATGGGACGCGAACACTGTTATCACTCGCGGACGCGGTAAATATCAAAGATTCTTACCTTTGCGGCCACTCGTTACTGCAGTTGTTTCAATAATTTTGTTGCAGGTACCGCTGTCGTCTCGGATCGCCTTCCGGGATAGTCGCTGCGTACGGGCTGCGTCGAGGTATCGTCAGCTGGATGAGCTTCCAACGGCTCGGGCTGGACCGTTGAACCGACGGAAGCAGGACAGCAGGCGCAACTGCAGCGGCAGGGTAGCGGGGTGAACCCGTCTCGGAACTGATGTACTCACGAAATAATCGTCGAAGGAAGTTTTTACGTCCCGCACGACGCGTTCTTCGTTTAGCGGCGCGGCACATTCAAAACGTAATTCGTCTGGCTGGATACGAGTCGGTAAGCGGCGGTCCGCTCTAGCCTTGTCGGTCCAGGAGAACGAAGAATCGATTTATATCTTCGAACAGTCAATGCTTATCATTCAACAGAGTTAAGCGGCGGTCCTCTCTAACTAAGTCGAATTCAAAACAATGGACTTATTCGAAGAGTGAATGTGTGTTTCGAGTACGCGAATACCGTAGAATGTATGAGGGTATTAGAAATAATTGCAAGTGGAATATGTAAAATAAAACAAAGATATATTCTAATATAAAACCTACGCTTACACTTAACTTTCCCTAAACTAGATTAAAGTAGACTTAGTACGAACTAGAACTTGAACGGATATGAACTTAGAATCAAGACACCTCGAAGTGAGGTGATGGAACGGCCCTAAGGCATTGGATTGAAGTGAAGTCGAGCGAGTTCGGATAAGAAGTGACTATCGTCTCGCGTGCACGCGACCTCCTCGGATCGCGTGGCGCGCGAGTCGCTGGGCCCCGCGGTGGGGATGGACGGTCGAGGTAGGGCGGCCGCACGGCCCTTGCGGTGGGGCGGCCGGCCGGAGTGGGGCGCGGCTCGCGTTCAGCGTGAGCCGCGCGCGTCGGGTGCGCGCGTAAGCGCGTCGCAACTTACAAATTAACGAACTTAGTCTTAGAAATACATATGTGTGTTGTTCGTGTTACAATGGATGTGTCGTGTACTTAGATCTAGGATTTTAGTATCTACGTGTATATACGTTCGAATAATATGTATATGGACGAGTTATAGCGGGCGATTCGATGCGTTGTTCCTCAGATGCCTCGTATGTCGCTGGATACGCGCGATAGCTCGGTCGAATGGTCGAACTCCTGGGTTGATGCTGCGGCTTGGCTGCCTTGGCTCGGCTGTAGGGCGGTAACCCCGTGTGCGGATGTGCTCGTCTCGTACGCTCAGGTGCAGCTTGTTGCAGGTAAGATGCTGCTGGATGCTGCGGGAGGCGCTGGAGGGTGTACGGCGGTACGCCGGACGTCACACCATGAAACATAGAAATGCGATGCGATATCGCGTTTTAAGAAGCATTAGAACTCTATTGCTTCGATACGTAGAAATCTGCAAACGCTATTTCCTTGCAAGGAAGTGTCACATTTACATTCATTTGAAGTGTAGACGACGAATACATAACACTTCGCAAATCATATTACATCTTACCATGAAACGTAGAAATGAGATGCGATATCGCGTTTTAGGAAGCATTAGAACTCTATTGCTACGATACCTAGACATCTGCAGACGCTATTTCCTAACAAGGAAGTGTCGCATTTACTTTCATTTGAATCGTAGACGAGGAATGTATAACACTTCGCAATGAATATTATATCTTATCATGAAACATAGATATGAGATGCAATATCTCTTTTTAAGAAGCATTTGAACTCTATGTCTTCGATACGTAGACATCAGCAAACGCTATTTCCTTGCAAGGAAGTGTCGCACTTACATTCATTTGAAGTGTAGAGGAGGAATACATAACATTTCGCAAATCATATTACATCTTACCATGAAACATAGAAATGAGATGCGATATCGCGTTTTAAGAAGCATTAGAAAGCTACTGCTACGATACGTAGACATCTGCAAACGCTATTTCCTAGCGAGGAAATATCGCAGTCACATTCATTTGAAGTGTAGGCGAGGAATACATGAAACTTCGCAAATCATATTATATCGTACCATGAAACATAGAAATGAGATGCGATATCGCGTTTTAAGAAGCATCAGAAAGCTATTGCAACGATACGTAGACATCTGCAAACGCTATTTCCTAGCGAGGAAGTATCGCATTCACATTCATTTGAAGTGTAGACGAGGAATACATAACACTTCGCAAATCATGTTATATCTTACCATGAAACATAGAAATGAGATGCGATATTGCGTTTTGAGAAGCATTAGAACTCTATCGCTACGAAACCTAGACATCTGCAGACGCTATTTCCTAGCAAGGAAGTGTCGCATTTACATTCATTTGAAGTGTAGGCGAGGAATACATAACACTTCGCAAATCATATTATATCTTACCATGAAACATAGAAATGAGATGCGATATCGCGTTTTAAGAAGCATTAGAAATCTATTGCTACGATACATTGACATCTGCAAACGCTATTTCTTTGCATGGAAGTTTCGCATTTACATTCATTTGAAGTGTAAACGAGGAATACATAACACTTCGCAAATCATGTTATATCTTACCATGAAACATAGAAATGAGATGCGATATTGCGTTTTGAGAAGCATTAGAACTCTATCGCTACGATACCTAGACATCTGCAGACGCTATTTCCTAGCAAGGAAGTGTCGCATTTACATTCATTTGAATCATAGATGAGGAACGCATAACACTTCGCAATGAATATTATATCTTATCATGAAACATAGATATGAGATGCAATATCTCGTTTTAAGAAGCATTTGAACTCTATTGCTACGATACCTAGAATTCTGCAGACGCTAATTCCTAGCAAGGAAGTGTCGCATTTACATTCATTTGAAGTGTAGACGAGGAATACATGACACTTCGCAAATCATATTATATCTTACTATGAAACACAGAAATGAGATGCGATATCGCGTTTTAAGAAGCATTAGTACTCTATTGCTACGATAGCTAGACATCTGCAGACGCTATTTCCTAGCAAGGAAGTGTCGCATTTACATTCATTTGAAGTGTAGACGAGGAATACATAACACTTCGCAAATCATGTTATATCTTACCATGAAACATAGAAATGAGATGCGATATTGCGTTTTGAGAAGCATTAGAACTCTATCGCTACGATACCTAGACATCTGCAGACGCTATTTCCTAGCAAGGAAGTGTCGCATTTACATACATTTGAATCATAGATGAGGAACGCATAACACTTCGCAATGAATATTATATCTTATCATGAAACATAGATATGAGATGCAATATCTCGTTTTAAGAAGCATTTGAACTCTATTGCTACGATACCTAGAATTCTGCAGACGCTAATTCCTAGCAAGGAAGTGTCGCATTTACATTCATTTGAAGTGTAGACGAGGAATACATGACACTTCGCAAATCATATTATATCTTACTATGAAACACAGAAATGAGATGCGATATTGCGTTTTGAGAAGCATCAGAAAGCTATTGCAACGATAGGTAGACATCTGCAAACGCTATTTCCTAGCGGGGAAGTATCGCATTCACATTCATTTGAAGTGTAGACGAGGAATACATAACACATCGCAAATCATGTTATATCTTACCATGAAACATAGAAATGAGATGCGATATTGCGTTTTGAGAAGCATTAGAAATCTATTGCTACGATACATTGACATCTGCAAACGCTATTTCTTTGCAAGGAAGTTTCGCATTTACATTCATTTGAATCGTAGACGAGGAATGTATAACACTTCGCAATGAATATTATATCTTATCATGAAACATAGATATGAGATGCAATATCTCGTTTTAAGAAGCATTTGAACTCTATGTCTTCGATACGTAGACATCAGCAAACGCTATTTCCTTGCAAGGAAGTGTCGCACTTACATTCATTTGAAGTGTAGAGGAGGAATACATAACACTTCGCAAATCATATTACATCTTACCATGAAACATAGAAATGAGATACGATATCGCGTTTTAAGAAGCATTAGAAAGCTACTGCTACGATACGTAGACATCTGCAAACGCTATTTCCTAGCGAGGAAATATCGCAGTCACATTCATTTGAAGTGTAGACGAGGAATACATGAAACTTCGCAAATCATATTATATCGTACCATGAAACATAGAAATGAGATGCGATATCGCGTTTTAAGAAGCATTAGAAAGCTACTGCAACGATACGTAGACATCTGCAAACGCTATTTCCTAGCGAGGAAGTATCGCATTCACATTCATTTGAAGTGTAGACGAGGAATACATGACACTTCGCAAATCATGTTATATCTTACCATGAAACATAGAAATGAGATGCGATATTGCGTTTTGAGAAGCATTAGAACTCTATCGCTACGATACCTAGACATCTGCAGACGCTATTTCCTAGCAAGGAAGTGTCGCATTTACATTCATTTGAATCATAGATGAGGAACGCATAACACTTCGCAATGAATATTATATCTTATCATGAAACATAGATATGAGATGCAATATCTCGTTTTAAGAAGCATTTGAACCCTATTGCTACGATACCTAGAATTCTGCAGACGCTAATTCCTAGCAAGGAAGTGTCGCATTTACATTCATTTGAAGTGTAGACGAGGAATACATGACACTTCGCAAATCATATTATATCTTACTATGAAACACAGAAATGAGATGCGATATCGCGTTTTAAGAAGCATTAGAACTCTATTGCTACGATACCTAGACATCTGCAGACGCTATTTCCTAGCAAGGAAGTGTCGCATTTACATTCATTTGATGTGTAGACGAGGAATACATGACACTTCGCAAATCATATTATATCTTACCATGAAACATAGAAATGAGATGCGACATCGCGTCTTAAGAAGCATTAGAACACTATTGCTACGATTCCTAGACATCTGCAGGCGCTATTTCCTAGCAAGGAAGTCTCGCATTTACATTCGTTTGAGGTGTAGACGAGGAATACATGACACTTCGCAAATCATATTATATCTTACCACGAAACATAGAAATGAGGTGCGATATTGCGTTTTGAGAAGCATTAGAACTCTATTGCTACGATACCTAGACATCTGCAGACGCTATTTCCTAGCAAGGAAGTGTCGCATTTACATTCATTTGAAGTGTAGACGAGGAATACATGACACTTCGCAAATCATATTATATCTTACTATGAAACACAGAAATGAGATGCGATATCGCGTTTTAAGAAGCATCAGAAAGCTATTGCAACGATACGTAGACATCTGCAAACGCTATTTCCTAGCGAGGAAGTATCGCATTCACATTCATTTGAAGTGTAGACGAGGAATACATAACACTTCGCAAATCATGTTATATCTTACCATGAAACATAGAAATGAGGTGCGATATTGCGTTTTGAGAAGCATTAGAACTCTATTGCTACGATACCTAGACATCTGCAGACGCTATTTCCTAGCAAGGAAGTGTCGCATTTACATTCATTTGAAGTATAGACGAGGAATACATAACACGTCGCAAATCATGTTATATCTTACCATGAAACATAGAAATGAGATGCGATGTCGCGTTTCAAGAAGCATTAGAACTCTATTGCTACGATACCTAGACATCTGCAGACGCTATTTCCTACCAAGGAAGTGTCGCATTTACATTCATTTGAAGTGTAGACGAGGAATACATAAGACTTCGCAAATCATATTATATCTTACCACGAAACATAGAAATGAGATGCGATATCGCGTTTTAAGAAGTATTAGAAAACTATTGCTACGATACCTAGACATCTGCAGGCGCTATTTCCTAGCAAGGAAGTCTCGCATTTACATTCGTTTGAAGTGTAGACGAGGCATACATGACGCTTCGCAAATCATATTATATCTTACCATGAAACATAGAAATGCGATGCGATATCGCGTTTTAAGAAGCATTAGAACTCTATTGCTCCGATACGTAGAAATCTGCAAACGCTATTTCCTTGCAAGGAAGTGTCACATTTACATTCATTTGAAGTGTAGACGACGAATACATAACACTTCGCAAATCATATTACATCTTACCATGAAACGTAGAAATGAGATGCGATATCGCGTTTTAGGAAGCATTAGAACTCTATTGCTACGATACCTAGACATCTGCAGACGCTATTTCCTAACAAGGAAGTGTCGCATTTACTTTCATTTGAATCGTAGACGAGGAATGTATAACACTTCGCAATGAATATTATATCTTATCATGAAACATAGATATGAGATGCAATATCTCTTTTTAAGAAGCATTTGAACTCTATGTCTTCGATACGTAGACATCAGCAAACGCTATTTCCTTGCAAGGAAGTGTCGCACTTACATTCATTTGAAGTGTAGAGGAGGAATACATAACATTTCGCAAATCATATTACATCTTACCATGAAACATAGAAATGAGATGCGATATCGCGTTTTAAGAAGCATTAGAAAGCTACTGCTACGATACGTAGACATCTGCAAACGCTATTTCCTAGCGAGGAAATATCGCAGTCACATTCATTTGAAGTGTAGGCGAGGAATACATGAAACTTCGCAAATCATATTATATCGTACCATGAAACATAGAAATGAGATGCGATATCGCGTTTTAAGAAGCATCAGAAAGCTATTGCAACGATACGTAGACATCTGCAAACGCTATTTCCTAGCGAGGAAGTATCGCATTCACATTCATTTGAAGTGTAGACGAGGAATACATAACACTTCGCAAATCATGTTATATCTTACCATGAAACATAGAAATGAGATGCGATATTGCGTTTTGAGAAGCATTAGAACTCTATCGCTACGATACCTAGACATCTGCAGACGCTATTTCCTAGCAAGGAAGTGTCGCATTTACATTCATTTGAAGTGTAGACGAGGAATACATAACACTTCGCAAATCATATTATATCTTACCATGAAACATAGATATGAGATGCAATATCTCGTTTTAAGAAGCATTTGAACTCTATTGCTACGATACCTAGAATTCTGCAGACGCTAATTCCTAGCAAGGAAGTGTCGCATTTACATTCATTTGAAGTGTAGACGAGGAATACATGACACTTCGCAAATCATATTATATCTTACTATGAAACACAGAAATGAGATGCGATATCGCGTTTTAAGAAGCATCAGAAAGCTATTGCAACGATACGTAGACATCTGCAAACGCTATTTCCTAGCGAGGAAGTATCGCATTCACATTTGTGACGTCCGGCGTACCGCCGTACACCCTCCAGCGCCTCCCGCAGCATCCAGCAGCATCTTACCTGCAACAAGCTGCACCTGAGCGTACGAGACGAGCACATCCGCACACGGGGTTACCGCCCTACAGCCGAGCCAAGGCAGCCAAGCCGCAGCATCAACCCAGGAGTTCGACCATTCGACCGAGCTATCGCGCGTATCCAGCGACATACGAGGCATCTGAGGAACAACGCATCGAATCGCCCGCTATAACTCGTCCATATACATATTATTCGAACGTATATACACGTAGATACTAAAATCCTAGATCTAAGTACACGACACATCCATTGTAACACGAACAACACACATATGTATTTCTAAGACTAAGTTCGTTAATTTGTAAGTTGCGACGCGCTTACGCGCGCACCCGACGCGCGCGGCTCACGCTGAACGCGAGCCGCGCCCCACTCCGGCCGGCCGCCCCACCGCAAGGGCCGTGCGGCCGCCCTACCTCGACCGTCCATCCCCACCGCGGGGCCCAGCGACTCGCGCGCCACGCGATCCGAGGAGGTCGCGTGCACGCGAGACGATAGTCACTTCTTATCCGAACTCGCTCGACTTCACTTCAATCCAATGCCTTAGGGCCGTTCCATCACCTCACTTCGAGGTGTCTTGATTCTAAGTTCATATCCGTTCAAGTTCTAGTTCGTACTAAGTCTACTTTAATCTAGTTTAGGGAAAGTTAAGTGTAAGCGTAGGTTTTATATTAGAATATATCTTTGTTTTATTTTACATATTCCACTTGCAATTATTTCTAATACCCTCATACATTCTACGGTATTCGCGTACTCGAAACACACATTCACTCTTCGAATAAGTCCATTGTTTTGAATTCGACTTAGTTAGAGAGGACCGCCGCTTAACTCTGTTGAATGATAAGCATTGACTGTTCGAAGATATAAATCGATTCTTCGTTCTCCTGGACCGACAAGGCTAGAGCGGACCGCCGCTTACCGACTCGTATCCAGCCAGACGAATTACGTTTTGAATGTGCCGCGCCGCTAAACGAAGAACGCGTCGTGCGGGACGTAAAAACTTCCTTCGACGATTATTTCGTGAGTACATCAGTTCCGAGACGGGTTCACCCCGCTACCCTGCCGCTGCAGTTGCGCCTGCTGTCCTGCTTCCGTCGGTTCAACGGTCCAGCCCGAGCCGTTGGAAGCTCATCCAGCTGACGATACCTCGACGCAGCCCGTACGCAGCGACTATCCCGGAAGGCGATCCGAGACGACAGCGGTACCTGCAACAAAATTATTGAAACAACTGCAGTAACGAGTGGCCGCAAAGGTAAGAATCTTTGATATTTACCGCGTCCGCGAGTGATAACAGTGTTCGCGTCCCATCAACGGAACCCTCATCCGTCGCGGTTTAGCGACTATATTCCGTGACTTGGCTGCGTGTCATCCGCGAGTTATATCGGAAATTTTCCTAGACCGCGACGTGACACAAAATTTGGTGACAGCGGTGGGATTGCTTCGCGTCGAATCTAGAAATTCCGCTACGAAGAGACGTGACCAGCCATGGCGACGCGTACGCCGGTTAAAACTCGCCACCAGCCGCCCCGAGGCACCGCCGCAGGCGCCGACACAGACAAAGAGCATCAAGTTGCTCGCAGGATCGAATTCCATGACGCACATGCTGATCCGCTTCCGCGAACCTCCGAGACCGCCGAGAGTAATCGAACCGCCGATAATACTATCGCGTTAATGCAACAGATCGACGAACTGCGCCGCGAACTCGAGACACTTCGCCGTTCTCAGAATTTAACTTGTACCGACACAGCTTCGTTAGAGATCCCACGTTTAAATTCGACCCCTACGCAAAGCGCGAACGCGGACATAGTGTATCGCCACGATGAACTATCATTAAAGCAGGCTCTCGAAGCCGTCCCCAATTTTGACGGACAGAATATACCTGTCCTACAATTCACTAGGGCTTGTAAACGCGCATTTGAGTTGATTCCAAACGGGTGCGAACGTACGTTTACACGCTTAGTTAAATGTAAGCTAAAGGGCCGCGCATATTTAGCACTTGAAGACGAATCCTGTAATACGGTATTAGAGCTCACGGACCTTCTACGAAATTCGTTCGGCACATCTCGATCCGCGCATCATTATCGCGGAGAGTTAACAAATATCTATATGAAACAGGACGAGCATATACTCGATTTTATTAGCCGCGTCAAAGATTTACGCTCTGCAATTATTGACTGCGAACGCCTATCGCCTTATGCGTCGGAAAACTCGTCCGATGTAGACGAATTAACACTTCGGTGTTTCGTCGACGGATTAATTCCGGAAATCCGTACACAGATCCCCATGCAACAGCTTCACTCGCCGCAAGAGGCTTTCACACGCGCTCGCGAACTGTTCAAGCGCTACGAGCTGGACTGCGAGCGATTAATAAATTCTCCCCCGCGACTAGAGTCTCGAGCTAAACGAAACGACGTTACCTGTTCGAGGTGCAATAATATCGGGCACTACGCCAGAGACTGCCGGGTTAGATTACCACCCCCACGACAACCATCGTATACTTATCCTTCCGCCACTTCACGCGAAATTCCTGCACGAAGAACCGCCTATGAAAATCCGCGACCGGTTACGCCGCGCGAAAAATTTTGTAGATACTGCAAGACACCGGGCCACGAGTTAGAAGAGTGCAGGAAAAGGCAGTATTATAATAATGTCAGGGCTTCGGGAAACGGGAACGGCCTCCAGCCGCGCCGCGAGACGGGCCGCGAGGTCAACCGAAATATACGATCTCTCGCAACGAACAACCCGACAACCGAGGACGACGATACGGTGCAGCAATAAACCTCACCGGAAAAACCAACACGCCGAGTGTTATCCTGAATTCGGACACCCTATTGAAAAGTACCGAGTTCATGATTGATACCGGCGCCGAAATTAACGTCGTGAAACGGTCCGCGTTATCTTTATCTGCCCGAATCGATCCTTCAGAGACGTTGATTATCACGGGAGTCACGAATGGTCAAACCAAAACCATCGGGACTGTTAATATCGTTTTATTCGGTCGCGTCGTGCCATTTAATGTAGTTAACGACGATTTCCCTCTCGGCCCAGACGGGATATTAGGCTCAGGTTTCTGCGCTGACGCGGAAATCTCTTTTCCGAAAAAAGAGATTAAATGGCACGGGAAAACGATTCGTTTCTGTCGCGATATTTCTTCCACGGAGGACAAGCTTATCCCTAATTCAGGAAGAAAGCTTTCGGAAACCTCCGAAAAAGTAAATAATCCGATTGAAAAACCGCCGAAAGCTCTAGAGGAAGCAAAACGCGCCGCGAAACCCTCCAAAGAGCCTCGAAAATCCGCTAAAAATTTTTTTAAAAGCGAGCAAATATCAATACCGCCGCGTATGAACGTAGGGATAAGAGTCCGAATAATTAATTCGCATCTTCCCGAGGGGATAATTCCCCGCATCGACATAGCGCCGGGAATCTATTTCGGCAACGCACTGGTGAAAGTTGCGGGAGATACGGCGATAGCCAGGGTAATTAACTCTACCGATAAAACGGTCGAATTCGCCCTACCTCCAATCAAACTAGAGCCAGTTGAAATTATGTCATCAAATGCAAAGGAAGACAGCCTCGCGCTCTTTCCAATTTTTTCACAAATTTCCGAATCGAACGATAGGTCGAAATCAAGTGTCGCCGATTCGTCCGGCAAATCCCAAAAGGGAAAGTCAAATAATACAGCTCCGCGTACTACGCCGTGTTTCGAGCTCGAATCTCCTCTTTGCGCCCAGAGACAATTAACCTACGCGCAGGTAACCAAATCGACCGCAAAAGTCGCACCGACTCGACCCTCCGCAACCGCATCGAAATCCCGCCTAGAGCAGGTAATCAACCTCTTGCGACTCGAGCATCTGAACGACGAAGAAAAGCGCCATGTAATCGATTTAATAACCAAAAGCCAGGATTTATTCTACATCGAGGGCGATGTTTTGGGCCACACCACTGCGACGACTCATAAAATTCCCACGGTCGACGACAGACCAATCAATGTTAAGCAGTATCGCTTTCCGCCCGCACACAAAGAGGAAATTCGAACGCAAGTCGAGACCCTGTTACGTAACGGCATCATTCGCGATTCCAAATCACCGTATAACTCCCCTCTTTGGGTCGTCCCAAAGAAAGCGGATTCGCAAGGGAAAAAGCGCTGGCGAGTCGTCATCGATTATCGCGCGTTAAACGAGAAGTCGATCGCCGACGCATATCCTTTGCCTTGTATAACTGAAATACTTGACCAGCTTGGCAGTGCCAAGTATTTCAGTACCTTCGATTTAGCCAGCGGGTTTCACCAGATACCGATGGAACCCGCTGACGCCCATAAAACCGCGTTTTCAACGCCACATGGGCATTTCGAATTTACGAGGATGCCATTCGGGCTCAAAAACGCGCCCGCCACATTTCAACGCTTAATGGACAGCGTGCTTGCGGGATTACAGGGAAACGAACTATTCGTATACCTAGACGACATAGTCGTTTACGCGAGCTCGCTCCAAGAGCATGCGGCCAAGTATATAAAACTAACAAACAGACTCCGAGAAGCGAACTTGGCACTTCAACCCGATAAGTGCGAGTTCCTCCGCCGCGAGGTTAGTTATCTCGGGCACGTCATTAGCGAAAGTGGCGTGAAACCCGACCCTTCGAAAATAAGCGCCGTCCGAAACTTTCCGCGTCCTACGAACCCCAAACAAGTAAAACAATTTCTGGGACTCGCGGGTTACTACAGACGCTTTATAGAAAATTTTTCCAATATCGCAAAGCCGCTAACAAATTTATTAAAAAAGGATATCCCGTTCGTATGGCGAAACGAGCAACAAAACGCGTTCGTTTATTTACGAGATGCATTATGCGAAGCGCCAATTCTACAATTTCCAAATTTTAAATTACCTTTTGTAATCACTACCGATGCATCAGCGGATGCAATCGGCGCAGTTTTGAGCCAAGGCCCGATAGGCCGCGACCTTCCGATCGCGTATACATCGCGACTCCTAAACTCCGCCGAGAAAAACTACTCGACAATAGAAAAAGAGTGCCTCGCGATCGTTTATGCGGTACACCAGTTCAGACCGTATGTTTACGGAAATCAATTTAAATTGGTAACCGACCATCGTCCACTGGTGTGGATGAACTCCGTCAAGGATCCATCCAGCCGTCTTGTGAGGTGGAGGCTAAAGCTCGCGGAGTATGATTACGAGATGGTTATAAGACCGGTAAGACGAATTTGAACGCAGACGCCTTATCCCGTAATCCCGTCAAAGTCTGTCCTCTCATGCAATCATCCTCATCGGACGAAAATATATTCGATCCGAATCCAAAACCTCATCATTCAAAGAATCCGCAATACCTCCTCCTCCTCCACCCTCACCGATTTCAGATAATAACCATACCGCATCAGCCCCTTTACCGACCGAGCACGTTCGGTACGAACCGCTTTTTAAGTACACGAGAGATACCATCGCCACTAGGCGCGACAATCACGTTATATTCATAACAACTTCCGGACGCCCCTACGACGCCGGCGCTAATCAAATAGAAAAATCTGGAAAATTTTTTACACACGAATCAAACATTAATCTGACAAAGGCCAAAGTAACCAAAATAGACAACTTCTATCAAATTCAATTACCCGTAATAGAGCACGAGAAACGTCCAATAGACTACCAAGTAGTAATAGAATCTCTCCGTTCGTTGTACGATGTAATCTTGGAACTGCAATTAACAACTTTTAGCATCGCGCAGACCGCGTTAGACTCAGTTACGTGGTTTCAACTCCGAACAGCATTGCAAGACCTATTTTACGAGACCACACTTCAAATCACAATCTGTCAAGGCCTCATTCATATCCCCGCGGAACAAAGTAGAGAGAAAATTATTCGCGAAAATCACGACTCACCGGTAGGTGGTCACAAAGGAGTTAATAAGACATACTCCCGTATCAGAGAAAGATATTACTGGCCCAATATGAAGGACGAAATTCAGAATTATATTAACAAATGTCGGAGTTGTCAACTAGAGAAGTTAGTTCGCGTAAAAACGAGACAGCCCTTAACTTTAACGGATACACCGGGTTGCGCGTTCGATAAGATATCTATGGATGTCATGGGGCCACTTCCAGTAACGCCCGAGGGATACACTAACATTCTCACGATCCAGGACCTTCTAACAAAATACTCCATTGCTATCCCGTTAAAACAAACTACCGCCGTCGACATAGCAGATGCCCTCATTACCGGCTTTATCTGCAGATTTGGATGTCCAAAAGGAATTCTTACCGACCAGGGCTCCAACTTTATAAATAGTCTAATTAAAGCCATCGCGATAAAATTTCGAATAAAGCAATACAAATCCACAGCTTTCCACCCACAAACGAACGGATCGGTGGAAAGATCACACCACGTCCTGGCGGAATACTTAAAACATTACATCGACACCAGTGGCGATTGGGAGAGATGGCTCCCGTATGCCATGTTCTCCTACAATACAAGCGTACACGAAGGTACCCTCTATACACCCCACGAACTCGTTTTCGGTCGTATTGCGAGAACCCCATCAGACACACCATTCCAGGATAGCACAGAGAACGAAACTTACTCGGACTATTTAATAAACTTAAACGATAAAATTACGACTTCCCAGAAAATAGCGAGAGAGAATCTAGACAAAGCGAAGCGTCGCGCGAAATATTACTATGATAAGAAGCAAAATGTTCAGAATTTCAAAGTCGGTCAGTGGGTATTTTTACTTAGAGAGCCTCACAAGCATAAATTTCAATCCCAATATGTAGGCCCATATAGAATACTTGAAATTCTGAGCAATAATAACGTAAAACTAGCTATTAAGAGTAAATATAAGATTGTCCATGCGAATAAATTAAAACCATGTAAACGTATGAGTAGTGTCAAACAGCAAAAGACTGAGAATGAACAAACTCAGAGCGACTCGAACGCGAGAAACCTTAGTATCAGTGCCAGTGGTAATAGTGTTAGTGACGATAGTGCCGAAGCAAGGGTATCCAGCACCGAAACTTCCGTCACCAGCGACGAAGGTCACTCCGCAGAGGTGAAACGAGCCAGCTATGGATTCGACAGCAGGGAATCGGCAGAAACAAGGCAGCCAACCGGCAGTGCAAAAACTATGGAGCCACATCCAAGCTCACATCCGCCAGTCAGGAGATCTTGGCACCGCCAAGATTCCTTTTTTGAGGGGGGAGGTGTGACGTCCGGCGTACCGCCGTACACCCTCCAGCGCCTCCCGCAGCATCCAGCAGCATCTTACCTGCAACAAGCTGCACCTGAGCGTACGAGACGAGCACATCCGCACACGGGGTTACCGCCCTACAGCCGAGCCAAGGCAGCCAAGCCGCAGCATCAACCCAGGAGTTCGACCATTCGACCGAGCTATCGCGCGTATCCAGCGACATACGAGGCATCTGAGGAACAACGCATCGAATCGCCCGCTATAACTCGTCCATATACATATTATTCGAACGTATATACACGTAGATACTAAAATCCTAGATCTAAGTACACGACACATCCATTGTAACACGAACAACACACATATGTATTTCTAAGACTAAGTTCGTTAATTTGTAAGTTGCGACGCGCTTACGCGCGCACCCGACGCGCGCGGCTCACGCTGAACGCGAGCCGCGCCCCACTCCGGCCGGCCGCCCCACCGCAAGGGCCGTGCGGCCGCCCTACCTCGACCGTCCATCCCCACCGCGGGGCCCAGCGACTCGCGCGCCACGCGATCCGAGGAGGTCGCGTGCACGCGAGACGATAGTCACTTCTTATCCGAACTCGCTCGACTTCACTTCAATCCAATGCCTTAGGGCCGTTCCATCACCTCACTTCGAGGTGTCTTGATTCTAAGTTCATATCCGTTCAAGTTCTAGTTCGTACTAAGTCTACTTTAATCTAGTTTAGGGAAAGTTAAGTGTAAGCGTAGGTTTTATATTAGAATATATCTTTGTTTTATTTTACATATTCCACTTGCAATTATTTCTAATACCCTCATACATTCTACGGTATTCGCGTACTCGAAACACACATTCACTCTTCGAATAAGTCCATTGTTTTGAATTCGACTTAGTTAGAGAGGACCGCCGCTTAACTCTGTTGAATGATAAGCATTGACTGTTCGAAGATATAAATCGATTCTTCGTTCTCCTGGACCGACAAGGCTAGAGCGGACCGCCGCTTACCGACTCGTATCCAGCCAGACGAATTACGTTTTGAATGTGCCGCGCCGCTAAACGAAGAACGCGTCGTGCGGGACGTAAAAACTTCCTTCGACGATTATTTCGTGAGTACATCAGTTCCGAGACGGGTTCACCCCGCTACCCTGCCGCTGCAGTTGCGCCTGCTGTCCTGCTTCCGTCGGTTCAACGGTCCAGCCCGAGCCGTTGGAAGCTCATCCAGCTGACGATACCTCGACGCAGCCCGTACGCAGCGACTATCCCGGAAGGCGATCCGAGACGACAGCGGTACCTGCAACAAAATTATTGAAACAACTGCAGTAACGAGTGGCCGCAAAGGTAAGAATCTTTGATATTTACCGCGTCCGCGAGTGATAACAGTGTTCGCGTCCCATCAACGGAACCCTCATCCGTCGCGGTTTAGCGACTATATTCCGTGACTTGGCTGCGTGTCATCCGCGAGTTATATCGGAAATTTTCCTAGACCGCGACGTGACACATGGTAAGATATAATATGATTTGCGAAGCGTCATGTATGCCTCGTCTACACTTCAAACGAATGTAAATGCGAGACTTCCTTGCTAGGAAATAGCGCCTGCAGATGTCTAGGTATCGTAGCAATAGTTTTCTAATACTTCTTAAAACGCGATATCGCATCTCATTTCTATGTTTCGTGGTAAGATATAATATGATTTGCGAAGTCTTATGTATTCCTCGTCTACACTTCAAATGAATGTAAATGCGACACTTCCTTGGTAGGAAATAGCGTCTGCAGATGTCTAGGTATCGTAGCAATAGAGTTCTAATGCTTCTTGAAACGCGACATCGCATCTCATTTCTATGTTTCATGGTAAGATATAACATGATTTGCGACGTGTTATGTATTCCTCGTCTACACTTCAAATGAATGTAAATGCGACACTTCCTTGCTAGGAAATAGCGTCTGCAGATGTCTAGGTATCGTAGCAATAGAGTTCTAATGCTTCTCAAAACGCAATATCGCACCTCATTTCTATGTTTCATGGTAAGATATAACATGATTTGCGAAGTGTTATGTATTCCTCGTCTACACTTCAAATGAATGTGAATGCGATACTTCCTCGCTAGGAAATAGCGTTTGCAGATGTCTACGTATCGTTGCAATAGCTTTCTGATGCTTCTTAAAACGCGATATCGCATCTCATTTCTGTGTTTCATAGTAAGATATAATATGATTTGCGAAGTGTCATGTATTCCTCGTCTACACTTCAAATGAATGTAAATGCGACACTTCCTTGCTAGGAAATAGCGTCTGCAGATGTCTAGGTATCGTAGCAATAGAGTTCTAATGCTTCTCAAAACGCAATATCGCACCTCATTTCTATGTTTCGTGGTAAGATATAATATGATTTGCGAAGTGTCATGTATTCCTCGTCTACACCTCAAACGAATGTAAATGCGAGACTTCCTTGCTAGGAAATAGCGCCTGCAGATGTCTAGGAATCGTAGCAATAGTGTTCTAATGCTTCTTAAGACGCGATGTCGCATCTCATTTCTATGTTTCATGGTAAGATATAATATGATTTGCGAAGTGTCATGTATTCCTCGTCTACACTTCAAATGAATGTAAATGCGACACTTCCTTGCTAGGAAATAGCGTCTGCAGATGTCTAGGTATCGTAGCAATAGAGTTCTAATGCTTCTTAAAACGCGATATCGCATCACATTTCTGTGTTTCATAGTAAGATATAATATGATTTGCGAAGTGTCATGTATTCCTCGTCTACACTTCAAATGAATGTAAATGCGACACTTCCTTGCTAGGAATTAGCGTCTGCAGAATTCTAGGTATCGTAGCAATAGGGTTCAAATGCTTCTTAAAACGAGATATTGCATCTCATATCTATGTTTCATGATAAGATATAATATTCATTGCGAAGTGTTATGCGTTCCTCATCTATGATTCAAATGAATGTAAATGCGACACTTCCTTGCTAGGAAATAGCGTCTGCAGATGTCTAGGTATCGTAGCGATAGAGTTCTAATGCTTCTCAAAACGCAATATCGCATCTCATTTCTATGTTTCATGGTAAGATATAACATGATTTGCGAAGTGTCATGTATTCCTCGTCTACACTTCAAATGAATGTGAATGCGATACTTCCTCGCTAGGAAATAGCGTTTGCAGATGTCTACGTATCGTTGCAGTAGCTTTCTAATGCTTCTTAAAACGCGATATCGCATCTCATTTCTATGTTTCATGGTACGATATAATATGATTTGCGAAGTTTCATGTATTCCTCGTCTACACTTCAAATGAATGTGACTGCGATATTTCCTCGCTAGGAAATAGCGTTTGCAGATGTCTACGTATCGTAGCAGTAGCTTTCTAATGCTTCTTAAAACGCGATATCGTATCTCATTTCTATGTTTCATGGTAAGATGTAATATGATTTGCGAAGTGTTATGTATTCCTCCTCTACACTTCAAATGAATGTAAGTGCGACACTTCCTTGCAAGGAAATAGCGTTTGCTGATGTCTACGTATCGAAGACATAGAGGTCAAATGCTTCTTAAAACGAGATATTGCATCTCATATCTATGTTTCATGATAAGATATAATATTCATTGCGAAGTGTTATACATTCCTCGTCTACGATTCAAATGAATGTAAATGCGAAACTTCCTTGCAAAGAAATAGCGTTTGCAGATGTCAATGTATCGTAGCAATAGATTTCTAATGCTTCTCAAAACGCAATATCGCATCTCATTTCTATGTTTCATGGTAAGATATAACATGATTTGCGATGTGTTACGTATTCCTCGTCTACACTTCAAATGAATGTGAATGCGATACTTCCTCGCTAGGAAATAGCGTTTGCAGATGTCTACCTATCGTTGCAATAGCTTTCTGATGCTTCTTAAAACGCGATATCGCATCTCATTTCTATGTTTCATAGTAAGATATATTATGATTTGCGAAGTGTCATGTATTCCTCGTCTACACTGCAAATGAATGTAAATGCGACACTTCCTTGCTAGGAAATAGCGTCTGCAGATGTCTAGGTATCGTTGCAATAGCTTTCTAATGCTTCTTAAAACGCGATATCGCATCTCATTTCTATGTTTCATGGTACGATATAATATGATTTGCGAAGTGTCATGTATTCCTCGTCTACACTTCAAATGAATGTGACTGCGATATTTCCTCGCTAGGAAATAGCGTTTGCAGGTGTCTACCTATTGTAGCAATAGAATTCTAATGCATCTTAAAACGCGATATCGCATCACATTTCTATGTTTCATGGTAAGATGTAATATGATTTGCGAAGTGTTATGTATTCCTCCTCTACACTTCAAATGAATGTAAGTGCGACACTTCCTTGCAAGGAAATAGCGTTTGCTGATGTCTACGTATCGGAAAAACAGAGTTCTAATGCTTCTTAAAACGCGATATCGAATCTCATTTCTATGTTTCATGGTAAGATATAATATGATTTGCGAAGTGTCATGTATTCCTCGTCTACACTTCAAATGAATGTAAATGCGAGACTTCCTTGCTAGGAAATAGCGTCTGCAGATGTCTAGGTATCGTAGCAATAGTGTTCTAATGCTTCTTAAGACGCGATGTCGCATCTCATTTCTATGTTTCATGGTAAGATATAATATGATTTGCGAAGTGTCATGTATTCCTCGTCTACACTTCAAATGAATGTAAATGCGACACTTCCTTGCTAGGAAATAGCGTCTGCAGATGTCTAGGTATCGTAGCAATAGAGTTCTAATGCTTCTTAAAACGCGATATCGCATGTCAATTCTATGTTTCATGGTAAGATATAACACGATTTGCGAAGTGTTATGTATTCCTCGCCTACACTTCAAATGAATGTAAATGCGACACTTCCTTGCAAGGAAATAGCGTTTGCAGATGTCTACGTATCGAAGCAATAGATTTCAAATGCTTCTTCAAACGAGATATTGCATCTCATATCTATGTCACATGATAAGATATAATATTCATTGCGAAGTGTCATGTATTCCTCGTCTACACTTTAAATGAATGTAAATGCGACACTTCCTTGCAAGGAAATAGCGTTTGCAGGTGTCTACCTATCGTAGCAATAGAATTCTAATACTTCTTAAAACGCGATATCGCATCTCATTTCTATGTTTCATGGTAAGATATAATATGATTTGCGAAGTGTCATGTATTCCTCGCCTACACTTCAAATGAATGTAAATGCGACACTTCCTTGCTAGGAAATAGCGTCTGCAGATGTCTAGCTATCGTAGCAATAGAGTACTAATGCTTCTTAAAACGCGATATCGCATCTCATTTCTGTGTTTCATAGTAAGATATAATATGATTTGCGAAGTGTCATGTATTCCTCGTCTACACTTCAAATGAATGTAAATGCGACACTTCCTTGCTAGGAATTAGCGTCTGCAGAATTCTAGGTATCGTAGCAATAGAGTTCAAATGCTTCTTAAAACGAGATATTGCATCTCATATCTATGTTTCATGATAAGATATAATATTCATTGCGAAGTGTTATGCGTTCCTCATCTATGATTCAAATGAATGTAAATGCGACACTTCCTTGCTAGGAAATAGCGTCTGCAGATGTCTAGGTATCGTAGCGATAGAGTTCTAATGCTTCTCAAAACGCAATATCGCATCTCATTTCTATGTTTCATGGTAAGATATAACATGATTTGCGAAGTGTTATGTATTCCTCGTTTACACTTCAAATGAATGTAAATGCGAAACTTCCTTGCAAAGAAATAGCGTTTGCAGATGTCAATGTATCGTAGCAATAGATTTCTAATGCTTCTTAAAACGCGATATCGCATCTCATTTCTATGTTTCATGGTAAGATATAATATGATTTGCGAAGTGTCATGTATTCCTCGCCTACACTTCAAATGAATGTAAATGCGACACTTCCTTGCTAGGAAATAGCGTCTGCAGATGTCTAGCTATCGTAGCAATAGAGTACTAATGCTTCTTAAAACGCGATATCGCATCTCATTTCTGTGTTTCATAGTAAGATATAATATGATTTGCGAAGTGTCATGTATTCCTCGTCTACACTTCAAATGAATGTAAATGCGACACTTCCTTGCTAGGAATTAGCGTCTGCAGAATTCTAGGTATCGTAGCAATAGAGTTCAAATGCTTCTTAAAACGAGATATTGCATCTCATATCTATGTTTCATGATAAGATATAATATTCATTGCGAAGTGTTATGCGTTCCTCATATATGATTCAAATGAATGTAAATGCGACACTTCCTTGCTAGGAATTAGCGTCTGCAGAATTCTAGGTATCGTAGCAATAGAGTTCAAATGCTTCTTAAAACGAGATATTGCATCTCATATCTATGTTTCATGATAAGATATAATATTCATTGCGAAGTGTTATGCGTTCCTCATCTATGATTCAAATGTATGTAAATGCGACACTTCCTTGCTAGGAAATAGCGTCTGCAGATGTCTAGGTATCGTAGCGATAGAGTTCTAATGCTTCTCAAAACGCAATATCGCATCTCATTTCTATGTTTCATGGTAAGATATAACATGATTTGCGAAGTGTTATGTATTCCTCGTCTACACTTCAAATGAATGTAAATGCGACACTTCCTTGCTAGGAAATAGCGTCTGCAGATGTCTAGCTATCGTAGCAATAGAGTACTAATGCTTCTTAAAACGCGATATCGCATCTCATTTCTGTGTTTCATAGTAAGATATAATATGATTTGCGAAGTGTCATGTATTCCTCGTCTACACTTCAAATGAATGTAAATGCGACACTTCCTTGCTAGGAATTAGCGTCTGCAGAATTCTAGGTATCGTAGCAATAGAGTTCAAATGCTTCTTAAAACGAGATATTGCATCTCATATCTATGTTTCATGATAAGATATAATATTCATTGCGAAGTGTTATGCGTTCCTCATCTATGATTCAAATGAATGTAAATGCGACACTTCCTTGCTAGGAAATAGCGTCTGCAGATGTCTAGGTATCGTAGCGATAGAGTTCTAATGCTTCTCAAAACGCAATATCGCATCTCATTTCTATGTTTCATGGTAAGATATAACATGATTTGCGAAGTGTTATGTATTCCTCGTTTACACTTCAAATGAATGTAAATGCGAAACTTCCATGCAAAGAAATAGCGTTTGCAGATGTCAATGTATCGTAGCAATAGATTTCTAATGCTTCTTAAAACGCGATATCGCATCTCATTTCTATGTTTCATGGTAAGATATAATATGATTTGCGAAGTGTTATGTATTCCTCGCCTACACTTCAAATGAATGTAAATGCGACACTTCCTTGCTAGGAAATAGCGTCTGCAGATGTCTAGGTTTCGTAGCGATAGAGTTCTAATGCTTCTCAAAACGCAATATCGCATCTCATTTCTATGTTTCATGGTAAGATATAACATGATTTGCGAAGTGTTATGTATTCCTCGTCTACACTTCAAATGAATGTGAATGCGATACTTCCTCGCTAGGAAATAGCGTTTGCAGATGTCTACGTATCGTTGCAATAGCTTTCTGATGCTTCTTAAAACGCGATATCGCATCTCATTTCTATGTTTCATGGTACGATATAATATGATTTGCGAAGTTTCATGTATTCCTCGCCTACACTTCAAATGAATGTGACTGCGATATTTCCTCGCTAGGAAATAGCGTTTGCAGATGTCTACGTATCGTAGCAGTAGCTTTCTAATGCTTCTTAAAACGCGATATCGCATCTCATTTCTATGTTTCATGGTAAGATGTAATATGATTTGCGAAATGTTATGTATTCCTCCTCTACACTTCAAATGAATGTAAGTGCGACACTTCCTTGCAAGGAAATAGCGTTTGCTGATGTCTACGTATCGAAGACATAGAGTTCAAATGCTTCTTAAAAAGAGATATTGCATCTCATATCTATGTTTCATGATAAGATATAATATTCATTGCGAAGTGTTATACATTCCTCGTCTACGATTCAAATGAAAGTAAATGCGACACTTCCTTGTTAGGAAATAGCGTCTGCAGATGTCTAGGTATCGTAGCAATAGAGTTCTAATGCTTCTTAAAACGCGATATCGCATCGCATTTCTATGTTTCATGGTAAGATATAATATGATTTGCGAAGCGTCATGTATGCCTCGTCTACACTTCAAACGAATGTAAATGCGAGACTTCCTTGCTAGGAAATAGCGCCTGCAGATGTCTAGGTATCGTAGCAATAGTTTTCTAATACTTCTTAAAACGCGATATCGCATCTCATTTCTATGTTTCGTGGTAAGATATAATATGATTTGCGAAGTCTTATGTATTCCTCGTCTACACTTCAAATGAATGTAAATGCGACACTTCCTTGGTAGGAAATAGCGTCTGCAGATGTCTAGGTATCGTAGCAATAGAGTTCTAATGCTTCTTGAAACGCGACATCGCATCTCATTTCTATGTTTCATGGTAAGATATAACATGATTTGCGACGTGTTATGTATTCCTCGTCTACACTTCAAATGAATGTAAATGCGACACTTCCTTGCTAGGAAATAGCGTCTGCAGATGTCTAGGTATCGTAGCAATAGAGTTCTAATGCTTCTCAAAACGCAATATCGCACCTCATTTCTATGTTTCATGGTAAGATATAACATGATTTGCGAAGTGTTATGTATTCCTCGTCTACACTTCAAATGAATGTGAATGCGATACTTCCTCGCTAGGAAATAGCGTTTGCAGATGTCTACGTATCGTTGCAATAGCTTTCTGATGCTTCTTAAAACGCGATATCGCATCTCATTTCTGTGTTTCATAGTAAGATATAATATGATTTGCGAAGTGTCATGTATTCCTCGTCTACACTTCAAATGAATGTAAATGCGACACTTCCTTGCTAGGAAATAGCGTCTGCAGATGTCTAGGTATCGTAGCAATAGAGTTCTAATGCTTCTCAAAACGCAATATCGCACCTCATTTCTATGTTTCGTGGTAAGATATAATATGATTTGCGAAGTGTCATGTATTCCTCGTCTACACCTCAAACGAATGTAAATGCGAGACTTCCTTGCTAGGAAATAGCGCCTGCAGATGTCTAGGAATCGTAGCAATAGTGTTCTAATGCTTCTTAAGACGCGATGTCGCATCTCATTTCTATGTTTCATGGTAAGATATAATATGATTTGCGAAGTGTCATGTATTCCTCGTCTACACTTCAAATGAATGTAAATGCGACACTTCCTTGCTAGGAAATAGCGTCTGCAGATGTCTAGGTATCGTAGCAATAGAGTTCTAATGCTTCTTAAAACGCGATATCGCATCTCATTTCTGTGTTTCATAGTAGGATATAATATGATTTGCGAAGTGTCATGTATTCCTCGTCTACACTTCAAATGAATGTAAATGCGACACTTCCTTGCTAGGAATTAGCGTCTGCAGAATTCTAGGTATCGTAGCAATAGGGTTCAAATGCTTCTTAAAACGAGATATTGCATCTCATATCTATGTTTCATGATAAGATATAATATTCATTGCGAAGTGTTATGCGTTCCTCATCTATGATTCAAATGAATGTAAATGCGACACTTCCTTGCTAGGAAATAGCGTCTGCAGATGTCTAGGTATCGTAGCGATAGAGTTCTAATGCTTCTCAAAACGCAATATCGCATCTCATTTCTATGTTTCATGGTAAGATATAACATGATTTGCGAAGTGTCATGTATTCCTCGTCTACACTTCAAATGAATGTGAATGCGATACTTCCTCGCTAGGAAATAGCGTTTGCAGATGTCTACGTATCGTTGCAGTAGCTTTCTAATGCTTCTTAAAACGCGATATCGCATCTCATTTCTATGTTTCATGGTACGATATAATATGATTTGCGAAGTTTCATGTATTCCTCGTCTACACTTCAAATGAATGTGACTGCGATATTTCCTCGCTAGGAAATAGCGTTTGCAGATGTCTACGTATCGTAGCAGTAGCTTTCTAATGCTTCTTAAAACGCGATATCGTATCTCATTTCTATGTTTCATGGTAAGATGTAATATGATTTGCGAAGTGTTATGTATTCCTCCTCTACACTTCAAATGAATGTAAGTGCGACACTTCCTTGCAAGGAAATAGCGTTTGCTGATGTCTACGTATCGAAGACATAGAGTTCAAATGCTTCTTAAAACGAGATATTGCATCTCATATCTATGTTTCATGATAAGATATAATATTCATTGCGAAGTGTTATACATTCCTCGTCTACGATTCAAATGAATGTAAATGCGAAACTTCCTTGCAAAGAAATAGCGTTTGCAGATGTCAATGTATCGTAGCAATAGATTTCTAATGCTTCTCAAAACGCAATATCGCATCTCATTTCTATGTTTCATGGTAAGATATAACATGATTTGCGATGTGTTATGTATTCCTCGTCTACACTTCAAATGAATGTGAATGCGTCACTTCCATGCTAGGAAATAGCGTCAGCTTATGTCTAGGTATCGTAGCGTTAGAGTTCTAATGCTTCTCAAAACGCAATATCGCATCTCATTTCTATGTTTCATGGTAAGATATAACATGATTTGCGAAGTGTTATGTATTCCTCGTCTACACTTCAAATGAATGTGAATGCGATACTTCCTCGCTAGCAAATAGCGTTTGCAGATGTCTACCTATCGTTGCAATAGCTTTCTGATGCTTCTTAAAACGCGATATCGCATCTCATTTCTATGTTTCATAGTAAGATATAATATGATTTGCGAAGTGTCATGTATTCCTCGTCTACACTGCAAATGAATGTAAATGCGACACTTCGTTGCTAGGAATTAGCGTCTGCAGAATTCTAGGTATCGTAGCAATAGAGTTCAAATGCTTCTTAAAACGAGATATTGCATCTCATATCTATGTTTCATGATAAGATATAATATTCATTGCGAAGTGTTATGCGTTCCTCATCTATGATTCAAATGAATGTAAATGCGACACTTCCTTGCTAGGAAATAGCGTCTGCAGATGTCTAGGTATCGTTGCAATAGCTTTCTAATGCTTCTTAAAACGCGATATCGCATCTCATTTCTATGTTTCAAGGTACGATATAATATGATTTGCGAAGTGTCATGTATTCCTCGTCTACACTTCAAATGAATGTGACTGCGATATTTCCTCGCTAGGAAATAGCGTTTGCAGGTGTCTACCTATTGTAGCAATAGAATTCTAATGCATCTTAAAACGCGATATCGCATCACATTTCTATGTTTCATGGTAAGATGTAATATGATTTGCGAAGTGTTATGTATTCCTCCTCTACACTTCAAATGAATGTAAGTGCGACACTTCCTTGCAAGGAAATAGCGTTTGCTGATGTCTACGTATCGAAGAAACAGAGTTCTAATGCTTCTTAAAACGCGATATCGAATCTCATTTCTATGTTTCATGGTAAGATATAATATGATTTGCGAAGTGTCATGTATTCCTCGTCTACACTTCAAATGAATGTAAATGCGAGACTTCCTTGCTAGGAAATAGCGCCTGCAGATGTCTAGGTATCGTAGCAATAGTGTTCTAATGCTTCTTAAGACGCAATGTCGCATCTCATTTCTATGTTTCATGGTAAGATATAATATGATTTGCGAAGTGTCATGTATTCCTCGTCTACACTTCAAATGAATGTAAATGCGACACTTCCTTGCTAGGAAATAGCGTCTGCAGATGTCTAGGTGTCGTAGCAATAGAGTTCTAATGCTTCTTAAAACGCGATATCGCATCTCAATTCTATGTTTCATGGTAAGATATAACACGATTTGCGAAGTTTTATGTATTCCTCGCCTACACTTCAAATGAATGTAAATGCGACACTTCCTTGCAAGGAAATAGCGTTTGCAGATGTCTACGTATCGAAGCAATAGATTTCAAATGCTTCTTCAAACGAGATATTGCATCACATATCTATGTTTCATGATAAGATATAATATTCATTGCGAGGTGTTATGCATTCCTCGTCTACGATTCAAATGAATGTAAATGCGACACTTCCTTGCAAGGAAATAGCGTTTGCAGATGTCTACGTATCGGAGCAGTAGAGTTCTAATGCTTCTTAAAACGCGATATCGCACCTCATTTCTATGTTTCATGGTAAGATATAATATGATTTGCGAAGCGTCATGTATTCCTCGTCTACACTTCAAATGAATGTAAATGCGATACTTCCTTGCTAGGAAATAGCGTCTGCAGATGTCTAGGTATCGTAGCAATAGAGTTCTTATGATTCTTAAAACGCGATATCGCATCTCATTTCTATGTTTCATGGTAAGATATAATATGATTTGCGAAGTCTTATGTATTCCTCGTCTACACTTCAAATGAATGTAAATGCGACACTTCCTTGGTAGGAAATTGCGTCTGCAGATGTCTAGGTATCGTAGCAATAGAGTTCTAATGCTTCCTAAACGCGATATCGCATCTCATTTCTATGTTTCATGGTAAGATATAATATGATTTGCGAAGTGTTATGTATTTCTCGTCTACACTTCAAATGAACGTAAATGCGACACTTCCTTGCAAGGAAATAGCGTTTGCAGGTGTATACCTATCGTAGCAATAGAATTCTAATGCATCTTAAAACGCGATATCGCATCTCATTTCTATGTTTCATGGTAAGATATAATATGATTTGCGAAGTGGCACGTATTCCTCTTCTACACTTCAAATGAATGTAAATGCGACACTTCCTTGCTAGGAAATAGCGTCTGCAGATGTCTAGGTATCGTAGCAATAGTGTTCTAATGCTTCTTAAAACGCGATATCGCATCTCATTTCTATGTTTCGTGGTAAGATATAATATGATTTGCGAAGTCTTATGTATTCCTCGTCTACACTGCAAATGAATGTAAATGCGACACTTCGTTGCTAGGAATTAGCGTCTGCAGAATTCTAGGTATCGTAGCAATAGAGTTCAAATGCTTCTTAAAACGAGATATTGCATCTCATATCTATGTTTCATGATAAGATATAATATTCATTGCGAAGCGTTATGCGTTCCTCATCTATGATTCAAATGAATGTAAATGCGACACTTCCTTGCTAGGAAATAGCGTCTGCAGATGTCTAGGTATCGTTGCAATAGCTTTCTAATGCTTCTTAAAACGCGATATCGCATCTCATTTCCATGTTTCATGGTACGATATAATATGATTTGCGAAGTGTCATGTATTCCTCGTCTACACTTCAAATGAATGTGACTGCGATATTTCCTCGCTAGGAAATAGCGTTTGCAGGTGTCTACCTACTGTAGCAATAGAATTCTAATGCATCCTAAAACGCGATATCGCATCACATTTCTATGTTTCATGGTAAGATGTAATATGATTTGCGAAGTGTTATGTATTCCTCCTCTACACTTCAAATGAATGTAAGTGCGACACTTCCTTGCAAGGAAATAGCGTTTGCTGATGTCTACGTATCGAAGAAACAGAGTTCTAATGCTTCTTAAAACGCGATATCGAATCTCATTTCTATGTTTCATGGTAAGATATAATATGATTTGCGAAGTGTCATGTATTCCTCGTCTACACTTCAAATGAATGTAAATGCGAGACTTCCTTGCTAGGAAATAGCGTCTGCAGATGTCTAGGTATCGTAGCAATAGTGGTCTAATGCTTCTTAAGACGCGATGTCGCATCTCATTTCTATGTTTCATGGTAAGATATAATATGATTTGCGAAGTGTCATGTATTCCTCGTCTACACTTCAAATGAATGTAAATGCGACACTTCCTTGCTAGGAAATAGCGTCTGCAGATGTCTAGGTGTCGTAGCAATAGAGTTCTAATGCTTCTTAAAACGCGATATCGCATCTCAATTCTATGTTTCATGGTAAGATATAACACGATTTGCGAAGTGTTATGTATTCCTCGCCTACACTTCAAATGAATGTAAATCCGACACTTCCTTGCAAGGAAATAGCGTTTGCAGATGTCTACGTATCGAAGCAATAGATTTCAAATGCTTCTTCAAACGAGATATTGCATCACATATCTATGTTTCATGATAAGATATAATATTCATTGCGAAGTGTTATGCATTCCTCGTCTACGATTCAAATGAATGTAAATGCGACACTTCCTTGCAAGGAAATAGCGTTTGCAGATGTCTACGTATCGGAGCAGTAGAGTTCTAGTGCTTCTTAAAACGCGATATCGCACCTCATTTCTATGTTTCATGGTAAGATATAATATGATTTGCGAAGCGTCATGTATTCCTCGTCTACACTTCAAATGAATGTAAATGCGATACTTCCTTGCTAGGAAATAGCGTCTGCAGATGTCTAGGTATCGTAGCAATAGAGTTCTTATGATTCTTAAAACGCGATATCGCATCTCATTTCTATGTTTCATGGTAAGATATAATATGATTTGCGAAGTCTTATGTATTCCTCGTCTACACTTCAAATGAATGTAAATGCGACACTTCCTTGGTAGGATATTGCGTCTGCAGATGTCTAGGTATCGTAGCAATAGAGTTCTAATGCTTCCTAAACGCGATATCGCATCTCATTTCTATGTTTCATGGTAAGATATAATATGATTTGCGAAGTGTTATGTATTTCTCGTCTACACTTCAAATGAACGTAAATGCGACACTTCCTTGCAAGGAAATAGCGTCTGCAGATGTCTAGGTGTCGTAGCAATAGAGTTCTAATGCTTCTTAAAACGCGATATCGCATCTCAATTCTATGTTTCATGGTAAGATATAACACGATTTGCGAAGTGTTATGTATTCCTCGCCTACACTTCAAATGAATGTAAATGCGACACTTCCTTGCAAGGAAATAGCGTTTGCAGATGTCTACGTATCGAAGCAATAGATTTCAAATGCTTCTTCAAACGAGATATTGCATCACATATCTATGTTTCATGATAAGATATAATATTCATTGCGAAGTGTTATGCATTCCTCGTCTACGATTCAAATGAATGTAAATGCGACACTTCCTTGCAAGGAAATAGCGTTTGCAGATGTCTACGTATCGGAGCAGTAGAGTTCTAATGCTCCTTAAAACGCGATATCGCACCTCATTTCTATGTTTCATGGTAAGATATAATATGATTTGCGAAGCGTCATGTATTCCTCGTCTACACTTCAAATGAATGTAAATGCGATACTTCCTTGCTAGGAAATAGCGTCTGCAGATGTCTAGGTATCGTAGCAATAGAGTTCTTATGATTCTTAAAACGCGATATCGCATCTCATTTCTATGTTTCATGGTAAGATATAATATGATTTGCGAAGTCTTATGTATTCCTCGTCTACACTTCAAATGAATGTAAATGCGACACTTCCTTGGTAGGAAATTGCGTCTGCAGATGTCTAGGTATCGTAGCAATAGAGTTCTAATGCTTCCTAAACGCGATATCGCATCTCATTTCTATGTTTCATGGTAAGATATAACATGATTTGCGAAGTGTTATGCATTTCTCGTCTACACTTCAAATGAACGTAAATGCGACACTTCCTTGCAAGGAAATAGCGTTTGCAGGTGTCTACCTATCGTAGCAATAGAATTCTAATGCATCTTAAAACGCGATATCGCATCTCATTTCTATGTTTCATGGTAAGATATAATATGATTTGCGAAGTGGCACGTATTCCTCTTCTACACTTCAAATGAATGTAAATGCGACACTTCCTTGCTAGGAAATAGCGTCTGCAGATGTCTAGGTATCGTAGCAATAGTGTTCTAATGCTTCTTAAAACGCGATATCGCATCTCATTTCTATGTTTCGTGGTAAGATATAATATGATTTGCGAAGTCTTATGTATTCCTCGTCTACACTGCAAATGAATGTAAATGCGACACTTCGTTGCTAGGAATTAGCGTCTGCAGAATTCTAGGTATCGTAGCAATAGAGTTCAAATGCTTCTTAAAACGAGATATTGCATCTCATATCTATGTTTCATGATAAGATATAATATTCATTGCGAAGCGTTATGCGTTCCTCATCTATGATTCAAATGAATGTAAATGCGACACTTCCTTGCTAGGAAATAGCGTCTGCAGATGTCTAGGTATCGTTGCAATAGCTTTCTAATGCTTCTTAAAACGCGATATCGCATCTCATTTCCATGTTTCATGGTACGATATAATATGATTTGCGAAGTGTCATGTATTCCTCGTCTACACTTCAAATGAATGTGACTGCGATATTTCCTCGCTAGGAAATAGCGTTTGCAGGTGTCTACCTACTGTAGCAATAGAATTCTAATGCATCCTAAAACGCGATATCGCATCACATTTCTATGTTTCATGGTAAGATGTAATATGATTTGCGAAGTGTTATGTATTCCTCCTCTACACTTCAAATGAATGTAAGTGCGACACTTCCTTGCAAGGAAATAGCGTTTGCTGATGTCTACGTATCGAAGAAACAGAGTTCTAATGCTTCTTAAAACGCGATATCGAATCTCATTTCTATGTTTCATGGTAAGATATAATATGATTTGCGAAGTGTCATGTATTCCTCGTCTACACTTCAAATGAATGTAAATGCGAGACTTCCTTGCTAGGAAATAGCGTCTGCAGATGTCTAGGTATCGTAGCAATAGTGGTCTAATGCTTCTTAAGACGCGATGTCGCATCTCATTTCTATGTTTCATGGTAAGATATAATATGATTTGCGAAGTGTCATGTATTCCTCGTCTACACTTCAAATGAATGTAAATGCGACACTTCCTTGCTAGGAAATAGCGTCTGCAGATGTCTAGGTGTCGTAGCAATAGAGTTCTAATGCTTCTTAAAACGCGATATCGCATCTCAATTCTATGTTTCATGGTAAGATATAACACGATTTGCGAAGTGTTATGTATTCCTCGCCTACACTTCAAATGAATGTAAATGCGACACTTCCTTGCAAGGAAATAGCGTTTGCAGATGTCTACGTATCGAAGCAATAGATTTCAAATGCTTCTTCAAACGAGATATTGCATCACATATCTATGTTTCATGATAAGATATAATATTCATTGCGAAGTGTTATGCATTCCTCGTCTACGATTCAAATGAATGTAAATGCGACACTTCCTTGCAAGGAAATAGCGTTTGCAGATGTCTACGTATCGGAGCAGTAGAGTTCTAGTGCTTCTTAAAACGCGATATCGCACCTCATTTCTATGTTTCATGGTAAGATATAATATGATTTGCGAAGCGTCATGTATTCCTCGTCTACACTTCAAATGAATGTAAATGCGATACTTCCTTGCTAGGAAATAGCGTCTGCAGATGTCTAGGTATCGTAGCAATAGAGTTCTTATGATTCTTAAAACGCGATATCGCATCTCATTTCTATGTTTCATGGTAAGATATAATATGATTTGCGAAGTCTTATGTATTCCTCGTCTACACTTCAAATGAATGTAAATGCGACACTTCCTTGGTAGGATATTGCGTCTGCAGATGTCTAGGTATCGTAGCAATAGAGTTCTAATGCTTCCTAAACGCGATATCGCATCTCATTTCTATGTTTCATGGTAAGATATAATATGATTTGCGAAGTGTTATGTATTTCTCGTCTACACTTCAAATGAACGTAAATGCGACACTTCCTTGCAAGGAAATAGCGTCTGCAGATGTCTAGGTGTCGTAGCAATAGAGTTCTAATGCTTCTTAAAACGCGATATCGCATCTCAATTCTATGTTTCATGGTAAGATATAACACGATTTGCGAAGTGTTATGTATTCCTCGCCTACACTTCAAATGAATGTAAATGCGACACTTCCTTGCAAGGAAATAGCGTTTGCAGATGTCTACGTATCGAAGCAATAGATTTCAAATGCTTCTTCAAACGAGATATTGCATCACATATCTATGTTTCATGATAAGATATAATATTCATTGCGAAGTGTTATGCATTCCTCGTCTACGATTCAAATGAATGTAAATGCGACACTTCCTTGCAAGGAAATAGCGTTTGCAGATGTCTACGTATCGGAGCAGTAGAGTTCTAATGCTTCTTAAAACGCGATATCGCACCTCATTTCTATGTTTCATGGTAAGATATAATATGATTTGCGAAGCGTCATGTATTCCTCGTCTACACTTCAAATGAATGTAAATGCGATACTTCCTTGCTAGGAAATAGCGTCTGCAGATGTCTAGGTATCGTAGCAATAGAGTTCTTATGATTCTTAAAACGCGATATCGCATCTCATTTCTATGTTTCATGGTAAGATATAATATGATTTGCGAAGTCTTATGTATTCCTCGTCTACACTTCAAATGAATGTAAATGCGACACTTCCTTGGTAGGAAATTGCGTCTGCAGATGTCTAGGTATCGTAGCAATAGAGTTCTAATGCTTCCTAAACGCGATATCGCATCTCATTTCTATGTTTCATGGTAAGATATAACATGATTTGCGAAGTGTTATGCATTTCTCGTCTACACTTCAAATGAACGTAAATGCGACACTTCCTTGCAAGGAAATAGCGTTTGCAGGTGTCTACCTATCGTAGCAATAGAATTCTAATGCATCTTAAAACGCGATATCGCATCTCATTTCTATGTTTCATGGTAAGATATAATATGATTTGCGAAGTGTTATGTATTCCTCGTCTACACTTCAAATGAATGTAAATGCGACACTTCCTTGCTAGGAAATAGCGTCTGCAGATGTCTAGGTATCGTAGCGATAGAGTTCTAATGCTTCTCAAAACGCAATATCGCATCTCATTTCTATGTTTCATGGTAAGATATAACATGATTTGCGAAGTGTTATGTATTCCTCGTCTACACTTCAAATGAATGTGAATGCGATACTTCCTCGCTAGGAAATAGCGTTTGCAGATGTCTACGTATCGTTGCAATAGCTTTCTGATGCTTCTTAAAACGCGATATCGCATCTCATTTCTATGTTTCATGGTACGATATAATATGATTTGCGAAGTTTCATGTATTCCTCGTCTACACATCAAATGAATGTGACTGCGATATTTCCTCGCTAGGAAATAGGGTTTGCAGATGTCTACGTATCGTAGCAGTAGCTTTCTAATGCTTCTTAAAACGCGATATCGCACCTCATTTCTATGTTTCATGGTAAGATGTAATATGATTTGCGAAATGTTATGTATTCCTCCTCTACACTTCAAATGAATGTAAGTGCGACACTTCCTTGCAAGGAAATAGCGTTTGCTGATGTCTACGTATCGAAGACATAGAGTTCAAATGCTTCTTAAAAAGAGATATTGCATCTCATATCTATGTTTCATGATAAGATATAATATTCATTGCGAAGTGTTATACATTCCTCGTCTACGATTCAAATGAAAGTAAATGCGACACTTCCTTGTTAGGAAATAGCGTCTGCAGATGTCTAGGTATCGTAGCAATAGAGTTCTAATGCTTCCTAAAACGCGATATCGCATCTCATTTCTACGTTTCATGGTAAGATGTAATATGATTTGCGAAGTGTTATGTATTCGTCGTCTACACTTCAAATGAATGTAAATGTGACACTTCCTTGCAAGGAAATAGCGTTTGCAGATTTCTACGTATCGGAGCAATAGAGTTCTAATGCTTCTTAAAACGCGATATCGCATCTCATTTCTATGTTTCATGGTAAGATATAATATGATTTGCGAAGTGTCATGTATGCCTCGTCTACACTTCAAACGAATGTAAATGCGAGACTTCCTTGCTAGGAAATAGCGTCTGCAGATGTCTAGGTATCGTAGCAATAGTTTTCTAATACTTCTTAAAACGCGATATCGCATCTCATTTCTATGTTTCGTGGTAAGATATAATATGATTTGCGATGTCTTATGTATTCCTCGTCTACACTTCAAATGAATGTAAATGCGACACATCCTTGGTAGGAAATAGCGTCTGCAGATGTCTAGGTATCGTAGCAATAGAGTTCTAATGCTTCTTAAAACGCGACATCGCATCTCATTTCTATGTTTCATGGTAAGATATAACATGATTTGCGAAGTGTTATGTATTCCTCGTCTACACTTCAAATGAATGTGAATGCGATACTTCCTCGCTAGGAAATAGCGTTTGCAGATGTCTACGTATCGTTGCAATAGCTTTCTGATGCTTCTTAAAACGCGATATCGCATCTCATTTCTGTGTTTCATAGTAAGATATAATATGATTTGCGAAGTGTCATGTATTCCTCGTCTACACTTCAAATGAATGTAAATGCGACACTTCCTTGCTAGGAATTAGCGTCTGCAGAATTCTAGGTATCGTAGCAATAGAGTTCAAATGCTTCTTAAAACGGGATATTGCATCTCATATCTATGTTTCATGATAAGATATAATATTCATTGCGAAGTGTTATACATTCCTCGTCTACGATACAAATGAAAGTAAATGCGACACTTCCTTGTTAGGATATAGCGTCTGCAGATGTCTAGGTATCGTAGCAATAGAGTTCTAATGCTTCCTAAAACGTGATATCGCATCTCATTTCTACGTTTCATGGTAAGATGTAATATGATTTGCGAAGTGTTATGTATTCGTCGTCTACTCTTCAAATGAATGTAAATGTGACAGTTCCTTGCAAGGAAATAGCGTTTGCAGATTTCTACGTATCGGAGCAATAGAGTTCTAATGCTTCTTAAAACGCGATATCGCATCTCATTTCTATGTTTCATGGTAAGATATAATATGATTTGCGAAGTGTCATGTATGCCTCGTCTACACTTCAAACGAATGTAAATGCGAGACTTCCTTGCTAGGAAATAGCGTCTGCAGATGTCTAGGTATCGTAGCAATAGAGTTCTAATGCTTCTTAAAACGCGATATCGCATCTCATTTCTGTGTTTCATAGTAAGATATAATATGATTTGCGAAGTGTCATGTATTCCTCGTCTACACTTCAAATGAATGTAAATGCGACACTTCCTTGCTAGGAAATAGCGTCTGCAGAATTCTAGGTATCGTAGCAATAGAGTTCAAATGCTTCTTAAAACGAGATATTGCATCTCATATCTATGTTTCATGATAAGATATAATATTCATTGCGAAGTGTTATGCGTTCCTCATCTATGATTCAAATGAATGTAAATGCGACACTTCCTTGCTAGGAAATAGCGTCTGCAAATGTCTAGGTATCGTAGCGATAGAGTTCTAATGCTTCTCAAAACGCAATATCGCATCTCATTTCTATGTTTCATGGTAAGATATAACATGATTTGCGAAGTGTCATGTATTCCTCGTCTACACTTCAAATGAATGTGAATGCGATACTTCCTCGCTAGGAAATAGCGTTTGCAGGTGTCTACGTATCGTTGCAATAGCTTTCTAATGCTTCTTAAAACGCGATATCGCATCTCATTTCTATGTTTCATGGTACGATATAATATGATTTGCGAAGTTTCATGTATTCCTCGTCTACACTTCAAATGAATGTGATTGCGATATTTCCTCGCTAGGAAATAGCGTTTGCAGATGTCTACGTATCGTAGCAGTAGCTTTCTAATGCTTCTTAAAACGCGATATCGTATCTCATTTCTATGTTGCATTGTAAGATGTAATATGATTTGCGAAGTGTCATGTATTCCTCGTCTACACCTCAAACGAATGTAAATGCGAGACTTCCTTGCTAGGAAATAGCGCCTGCAGATGTCTAAGTATCGTAGCAATAGTGTTCTAATGCTTCTTAAGACGCGATGTCGCATCTCATTTCCATGTTTCATGGTAAGATATAATATGATTTGCGAAGTGTCATGTATTCCTCGTCTACACTTCAAATGAATGTAAATGCGACACTTCCTTGCTAGGAAATAGCGTCTGCAGATGTCTAGGTATCGTAGCAATAGAGTTCTAATGCTTCTTAAAACGCGATATCGCATCTCATTTCTGTGTTTCTTAGTAAGATATAATATGATTTGCGAAGTGTCATGTATTCCTCGTCTACACTTCAAATGAATGTAAATGCGACACTTCCTTGCTAGGAATTAGCGTCTGCAGAATTCTAGGTATCGTAGCAATAGGGTTCAAATGCTTCTTAAAACGAGATATTGCATCTCATATCTATGTTTCATGATAAGATATAATATTCATTGCGAAGTGTTATGCGTTCCTCACCTATGATTCAAATGAATGTAAATGCGACACTTCCTTGTTAGGATATAGCGTCTGCAGATGTCTAGGTATCGTAGCAATAGAGTTCTAATGCTTCCTAAAACGCGATATCGCATCTCATTTCTACGTTTCATGGTAAGATGTAATATGATTTGCGAAGTGTTATGTATTCGTCGTCTACACTTCAAATGAATGTAAATGTGACAGTTCCTTGCAAGGAAATAGCGTTTGCAGATTTCTACGTATCGGAGCAATAGAGTTCTAATGCTTCTTAAAACGCGATATCGCATCTCATTTCTATGTTTCATGGTAAGATATAATATGATTTGCGAAGTGTCATGTATGCCTCGTCTACACTTCAAACGAATGTAAATGCGAGACTTCCTTGCTAGGAAATAGCGTCTGCAGATGTCTAGGTATCGTAGCAATAGAGTTCTAATGCTTCTTAAAACGCGATATCGCATCTCATTTCTGTGTTTCATAGTAAGATATAATATGATTTGCGAAGTGTCATGTATTCCTCGTCTACACTTCAAATGAATGTAAATGCGACTCTTCCTTGCTAGGAAATAGCGTCTGCAGAATTCTAGGTATCGTAGCAATAGAGTTCAAATGCTTCTTAAAACGAGATATTGCATCTCATATCTATGTTTCATGATAAGATATAATATTCATTGCGAAGTGTTATGCGTTCCTCATCTATGATTCAAATGAATGTAAATGCGACACTTCCTTGCTAGGAAATAGCGTCTGCAGATGTCTAGGTATCGTAGCGATAGAGTTCTAATGCTTCTCAAAACGCAATATCGCATCTCATTTCTATGTTTCATGGTAAGATATAACATGATTTGCGAAGTGTCATGTGTTCCTCGTCTACACTTCAAATGAATGTGAATGCGATACTTCCTCGCTAGGAAATAGCGTTTGCAGGTGTCTACGTATCGTTGCAATAGCTTTCTAATGCTTCTTAAAACGCGATATCGCATCTCATTTCTATGTTTCATGGTACGATATAATATGATTTGCGAAGTTTCATGTATTCCTCGTCTACACTTCAAATGAATGTGATTGCGATATTTCCTCGCTAGGAAATAGCGTTTGCAGATGTCTACGTATCGTAGCAGTAGCTTTCTAATGCTTCTTAAAACGCGATATCGTATCTCATTTCTATGTTTCATGGTAAGATGTAATATGATTTGCGAAGTGTCATGTATTCCTCGTCTACACCTCAAACGAATGTAAATGCGAGACTTCCTTGCTAGGAAATAGCGCCTGCAGATGTCTAGGTATCGTAGCAATAGTGTTCTAATGCTTCTTAAGACGCGATGTCGCATCTCATTTCTATGTTTCATGGTAAGATATAATATGATTTGCGAAGTGTCATGTATTCCTCGTCTACACTTCAAATGAATGTAAATGCGACACTTCCTTGCTAGGAAATAGCGTCTGCAGATGTCTAGGTATCGTAGCAATAGGGTTCAAATGCTTCTTAAAACGAGATATTGCATCTCATATCTATGTTTCATGATAAGATATAATATTCATTGCGAAGTGTTATGCGTTCCTCATCTATGATTCAAATGAATGTAAATGCGACACTTCCTTGCTAGGAAATAGCGTCTGCAGATGTCTAGGTATCGTAGCGATAGAGTTCTAATGTTTCTCAAAACGCAATATCGCATCTCATTTCTATGTTTCATGGTAAGATATAACATGATTTGCGAAGTGTCATGTATTCCTCGTCTACACTTCAAATGAATGTGAATGCGATACTTCCTCGCTAGGAAATAGCGCTTGCAGATGTCTACGTATCGTTGCAATAGCTTTCTAATGCTTCTTAAAACGCGATATCGCATCTCATTTCTATGTTTCATGGTACGATATAATATGATTTGCGAAGTTTCATGTATTCCTCGTCTACACTTCAAATGAATGTGACTGCGATATTTCCTCGCTAGGAAATAGCGTTTGCAGATGTCTACGTATCGTAGCAGTAGCTTTCTAATGTTTCTTGAAACGCGATATCGTATCTCATTTCTATGTTTCATGGTAAGATGTAATATGATTTGCGAAGTGTTATGTATTCCTCCTCTACACTTCAAATGAATGTAAGTGCGACACTTCCTTGCAAGGAAATAGCGTTTGCTGATGTCTACGTATCGAAGACATAGAGTTCAAATGCTTCTTAAAACGAGATATTGCATCTCATATCTATGTTTCATGATAAGATATAATATTCATTGCGAAGTGTTATACATTCCTCGTCTACGATTCAAATGAATGTAAATGCGAAACTTCCTTGCAAAGAAATAGCGTTTGCAGATGTCAATGTATCGTAGCAATAGATTTCTAATGCTTCTTAAAACGCGATATCGCATCTCATTTCTATGTTTCATGGTAAGATTTAATATGATTTGCGAAGTGTTATGTATTCCTCGTCTACACTTCAAATGAATGTAAATGCGTCACTTCCATGCTAGGAAATAGCGTCTGCTTATGTCTAGGTATCGTAGCGATAGAGTTCTAATGCTTCTCAAAACGCAATATCGCATCTCATTTCTATGTTTCATGGTAAGATATAACATGATTTGCGAAGTGTTATGTATTCCTCGTCTACACTTCAAATGAATGTGAATGCGATACTTCCTCGCTAGGAAATAGCGTTTGCAGATGTCTACCTATCGTTGCAATAGCTTTCTGATGCTTCTTAAAACGCGATATCGCATCTCATTTCTATGTTTCATAGCAAGATATAATATGATTTGCGAAGTGTCATGTATTCCTCGTCTACACTGCAAATGAATGTAAATGCGACACTTCGTTGCTAGGAATTAGCGTCTGCAGAATTCTAGGTATCGTAGCAATAGAGTTCAAATGCTTCTTAAAACGAGATATTGCATCTCATATCTATGTTTCATGATAAGATATAATATTCATTGCGAAGTGTTATGCGTTCCTCATCTATGATTCAAATGAATGTAAATGCGACACTTCCTTGCTAGGAAATAGCGTCTGCAGATGTCTAGGTATCGTTGCAATAGCTTTCTAATGCTTCTTAAAACGCGATATCGCATCTCATTTCTATGTTTCATGGTACGATATAATATGATTTGCGAAGTGTCATGTATTCCTCGTCTACACATCAAATGAATGTGACTGCGATATTTCCTCGCTAGGAAATAGCGTTTGCAGGTGTCTACCTATTGTAGCAATAGAATTCTAATGCATCTTAAAACGCGATATCGCATCACATTTCTATGTTTCATGGTAAGATGTAATATGATTTGCGAAGTGTTATGTATTCCTCCTCTACACTTCAAATGAATGTAAGTGCGACACTTCCTTGCAAGGAAATAGCGTTTGCTGATGCCTACGTATCGAAGAAACAGAGTTCTAATGCTTCTTAAAACGCGATATCGAATCTCATTTCTATGTTTCATGGTAAGATATAATATGATTTGCGAAGTGTCATGTTTTCCTCGTCTACACTTCAAATGAATGTAAATGCGAGACATCCTTGCTAGGAAATAGCGTCTGCAGATGTCTAGGTATCGTAGCAATAGTGTTCTAATGCTTCTTAAGACGCGATGTCGCATCTCATTTCTATGTTTCATGGTAAGATATAATATGATTTGCGAAGTGTCATGTATTCCTCGTCTACACTTCAAATGAATGTAAATGCGACTCTTCCTTGCTAGGAAATAGCGTCTGCAGATGTCTAGGTGTCGTAGCAATAGAGTTCTTATGATTCTTAAAACGCGATATCGCATCTCATTTCTATGTTTCATGGTAAGATATAATATGATTTGCGAAGTCTTATGTATTCCTCGTCTACACTTCAAATGAATGTAAATGCGACACTTCCTTGGTAGGAAATTGCGTCTGCAGATGTCTAGGTATCGTAGCAATAGAGTTCTAATGCTTCCTAAACGCGATATCGCATCTCATTTCTATGTTTCATGGTAAGATATAATATGATTTGCGAAGTGTTATGTATTTCTCGTCTACACTTCAAATGAACGTAAATGCGACACTTCCTTGCAAGGAAATAGCGTTTGCAGGTGTCTACCTATCGTAGCAATAGAATTCTAATGCATCTTAAAACGCGATATCGCATCTCATTTCTATGTTTCATGGTAAGATATAATATGATTTGCGAAGTGGCACGTATTCCTCGTCTACACTTCAAATGAATGTAAATGCGACACTTCCTTGCTAGGAAATAGCGTCTGCAGATGTCTAGGTATCGTAGCAATAGTGTTCTAATGCTTCTTAAAACGCGATATCGCATCTCATTTCTATGTTTCGTGGTAAGATATAATATGATTTGCGAAGTCTTGTGTATTCCTCGTCTACACTTCAAATGAATGTAAATGCGACACTTCCTTGGTAGGAAATAGCGTTTGCAGATGTCTAGGTATCGTAGCAAAAGAGTTCTAATGCTTCTTAAAACGCGATATCGCATCTCATTTCTATGTTTCATGGTAAGATATAACATGATTTCCGAAGTGTTATGTATTCCTCGTCTACACTTCAAATGAATGTAAATGCGACACTTCCCTGTTAGGAAATAGCGTCTGCAGATGTCTAGGTATCGTAGCAATAGAGTTCTAATGCTTCCTAAAACGCGATATCGCATCTCATTTCTACGCTTCATGGTAAGATGTAATATGATTTGCGAAGTGTTATGTATTCGTCGTCTACACTTCAAATGAATGTAAATGTGACACTTCCTTGCAAGGAAATAGCATTTGCAGATGTCTACGTATCGGAGCAATAGAGTTCTAATGCTTCTTAAAACGCGATATCGCATCTCATTTCTATGTTTCATGGTAAGATATAATATGATTTGCGAAGTGTCATGTATTCCTCGTCTACACTTCAAATGAATGTAAATGCGAGACTTCCTTGCTAGGAAATAGCGTCTGCAGATGTCTAGGTATCGTAGCAATAGTGTTCTAATGCTTCTTAAGACGTGTAATCGCATCTCATTTCTATTTTTCATGGTAAGAAATAATATGATTTGCGAAGTGTTATGTATTCCTCGTCTAAACTTCAAATGAATGTAAATGCGACACTTCATTGCAAGGAAATAGCGTTTGCAGATGTCTACGTATCGTAGCAATAGATTTCTAATGCTTCTTGGAACGCGATATCGCTTCTCATTTCTATGTTTCATGGTAAGATATAATATGATTTGCGAAGTGTTATGTATTCCTCGTCTACACTTCAAATGAATGTAAATGCGACACTTCCTTGCAAGGAAATAGCGTCTGCAGATGTCTACGTATCGTAGCAATAGAGTTCTTATGATTCTTAAAACGCGATATCGCATCTCATTTCTATGTTTCATGGTAAGATATAATATGATTTGCGAAGTGTTATGTATTCCTTGTCTACACTTCATATGAACGTTAATGCGACACTACCTTGCAAGGAAAGTGCGTTTGCAGATGTCTACGTATCGTAGCAATAGAGTTCTTATGATTCTTAAAACGCAATATCGCATCTCATTTCTATGTTTCATGGTAAGATATAACATGATTTGCGAAGTGTCATGTATTCCTCGTCTACACTTCAAATGAATGTGACTGCGATATTTCCTCGCTAGGAAATAGCGTTTGCAGATGTCTACGTATCGTAGCAGTAGCTTTCTAATGCTTCTTAAAACGCGATATCGTATCTCATTTCTATGTTTCATGGTAAGATGTAATATGATTTGCGAAGTGTTATGTATTCCTCCTCTACACTTCAAATGAATGTAAGTGCGACACTTCCTTGCAAGGAAATAGCGTTTGCTGATGTCTACGTATCGAAGAAACAGAGTTCTAATGCTTCTTAAAACGCGATATCGAATCTCATTTCTATGTTTCATGGTAAGATTTAATATGATTTGCGATGTGTTATGTATTCCTCGTCTACACTTCAAATGAATGTAAATGCGTCACTTCCTTGCTAGGAAATAGCGTCTGCAGATGTCTAGGTATCGTAGCGATAGAGTTCTAATGCTTCTCAAAACGCAATATCGCATCTCATTTCTATGTTTCATGGTAAGATATAACATGATTTGCGAAGTGTTATGTATTCCTCGTCTACACTTCAAATGAATGTGAATGCGATACTTCCTCCCTAGGAAATAGCGTTTGCAGATGTCTACCTATCGCTGCAATAGCTTTCTGATGCTTCTTAAAACGCGATATCGCATCTCATTTCTATGTTTCATAGTAAGATATAATATGATTTGCGAAGTGTCATGTGTTCCTCGTCTACACTGCAAATGAATGTAAATGCGACACTTCGTTGCTAGGAATTAGCGTCTGCAGAATTCTAGGTATCGTAGCAATAGAGTTCAAATGCTTCTTCAAACGAGATATTGCATCTCATATCTATGTTTCATGATAAGATATAATATTCATTGCGAAGTGTTATGCATTCCTCGTCTACGATTCAAATGAATGTAAATGCGACACTTCCTTGCAAGGAAATAGCGTTTGCAAATGTCTACGTATCGGAGCAGTAGAGTTCTAATGCTTCTTAAAACGCGATATCGCACCTCATTTCTATGTTTCATGGTAAGATATAATATGATTTGCGAAGCGTCATGTATTCCTCGTCTACACTTCAAATGAATGTAAATGCGATACTTCCATGCTAGGAAATAGCGTCTGCAGATGTCTAGGTATCGTAGCAATAGAGTTCTTATGATTCTTAAAACGCGATATGGCATCTCATTTCTATGTTTCATGGTAAGATACAATATGATTTGCGATGTCTTATGTATTCCTCGTCTACACATCAAATGAATGTAAATGCGACACTTCCTTGGTAGGAAATTGCGTCTGCAGATGTCTAGGTATCGTAGCAAAAGAGTTCTAATGCTTCCTAAACGCGATATCGCATCTCATTTCTATGTTTCATGGTAAGATATAACATGATTTGCGAAGTGTTATGTATTCCTCGTCTACACTTCAAATGAATGTTAATGCGACACTTCCTTGCTAGGAAATAGCGTCTGCAGATGTCTAGGTATCGTAGCAATAGAGTTCTAATGCTTCTTAAAACGCGATATCGTATCTCATTTCTATGTTTCATGGTAAGATATAACATGATCTGCGAAGTGTTATGTATTCCTCGTCTACACTTCAAATGAATGTAAATGCGAAACTTCCTTTGCAAAGAAATAGCGTTTGCAGTTGTCAACGTATCGTAGCAATAGATTTCTAATGCTTCTTAAAACGCGATATCGCATCTCATTTCTATGTTTCATGATAAGATATAATATTCATTGCGAAGTGTTATGCATTCCTCGTCTACGATTCAAATGAGAGTAAATGCGATACTTCCTTGCAAGGAAATAGCGTTTGCAGATGTCTACGTATCGAAGCAATAGATTTCAAATGCTTCTTCAAACGAGATATTGCATCTCATATCTATGTTTCATGATAAGATATAATATTCATTGCGAAGTGTTATGCATTCCTCGTCTACGATTCAAATGAATGTAAATGCGACACTTCCTTGCAAGGAAATAGCGTTTGCAGATGTCTACGTATCGGAGCAGTAGAGTTCTAATGCTTCTTAAAACGCGATATCGCACCTCATTTCTATGTTTCATGGTAAGATATAATATGATTTGCGAAGCGTCATGTATTCCTCGTCTACACTTCAAATGAATGTAAATGCGATACTTCCTTGCTAGGAAATAGCGTCTGCAGATGTCTAGGTATCGTAGCAATAGAGTTCTTATGATTCTTAAAACGCGATATCGCATCTCATTTCTATGTTTCATGGTAAGATATAATATGATTTGCGAAGTCTTATGTATTCCTCGTCCACACTTCAAATGAATGTAAATGCGACACTTCCTTAGTAGGAAATTGCGTCTGCAGATGTCTAGGTATCGTAGCAATAGAGTTCTAATGCTTCTTAAAACGCGATATCGAATCTCATTTCTATGTTTCATGGTAAGATATAATATGATTTGCGAAGTGTCATGTATTCCTCGTCTACACTTCAAATGAATGTAAATGCGAGACTTCCTTGCTAGGAAATAGCGTCTGCAGATGTCTAGGTATCGTAGCAATAGTGTTCTAATGCTTCTTAAGACGCGATGTCGCATCTCATTTCTATGTTTCATGGTAAGATATAATATGATTTGCGAAGTGTCATGTATTCCTCGTCTACACTTCAAATGAATGTAAATGCGACACTTCCTTGCTAGGAAATAGCGTCTGCAGATGTCTAGGTATCGTAGCAATAGAGTTCTAATGCTTCTTAAAACGCGATATCGCAACTCAATTCTATGTTTCATGGTAAGATATAACACGATTTGCGAAGTGTTATGTATTCCTCGCCTACACTTCAAATGAATGTAAATGCGACACTTCCTTGCAAGGAAATAGCGTTTGCAGATGTCTACGTATCGAAGCAATAGATTTCAAATGCTTCTTCAAACGAGATATTGCATCTCATATCTATGTTTCATGATAAGATATAATATTCATTGCGAAGTGTTATGCATTCCTCGTCTACGATTCAAATGAATGTAAATGCGACACTACCTTGCTAGGAAATAGCCTTTGCAGATGTCTATGTATCGTAGCAATAGAGTTCTTATGATTCTTAAAACGCGATATCGCATCTCATTTCTATGTTTCATGGTAAGATATAATATGATTCAAGAAGTGTCATGTATTCCTCGTCTGCACTTCAAATGAATGTGAATGCGATACTTCCTTGCAAGGAAATAGCGTTTGCAGATGTCTACGTATCGAAGCAATAGATTTCAAATGCTTCTTCAAACGAGATATTGCATCTCATATCTATGTTTCATGATAAGATATAATATTCATTGCGAAGTGTTATGCATTCCTCGTCTACGATTCAAATGAATGTAAATGCGACACTTCCTTGCAAGGAAATAGCGTTTGCAGATGTCAACGTATCGGAGCAGTAGAGTTCTAATGCTTCTTAAAACGCGATATCGCACCTCATTTCTATGTTTCATGGTAAGATATAATATGATTTGCGAAGCGTCATGTATTCCTCGTCTACACTTCAAATGAATGTAAATGCGATACTTCCTTGCTAGGAAATAGCGTCTGCAGATGTCTAGGTATCGTAGCAATAGAGTTCTTATGATTCTTAAAACGCGATATCGCATCTCATTTCTATGTTTCATGGTAAGATATAATATGATTTGCGAAGTCTTATGTATTCCTCGTCCACACTTCAAATGAATGTAAATGCGACACTTCCTTAGTAGGAAATTGCGTCTGCAGATGTCTAGGTATCGTAGCAATAGAGTTCTAATGTTTCTTAAAACGCGATATCGCATCTCATTTCTATGTTTCATGGTAAGATATAATATGATTTGCGAAGTGTTATGTATTTCTCGTCTACACTTCAAATGAACGTAAATGCGACACTTCCTTGCAAGGAAATAGCGTTTGCAGTTGTCTACCTATCGTAGCAATAGAATTCTAATGCATCTTAAAACGCGATATCGCATCTCATTTCTATGTTTCATGGTAAGATATAATATGATTTGCGAAGTGTCATGTATTCCTCGTCTACACTTCAAATGAATGTAAATGCGACACTTCCTTGCTAGGAAATAGCGTCTGCAGATGTCTAGGTATCGTAGCAATAGTGTTCTAATGCTTCTTAAAACGCGATATCGCATCTCATTTCTATGTTTCGTGGTAAGATATAATATGATTTGCGAAGTCTTATGTATTCCTCGTCTACACTTCAAATGAATGTAAATGCGACACTTCCTTGGCAGGAAATAGCGTCTGCAGATGTCTAGGTATCGGAGCAGTAGAGTTCTAATGCTTCTTAAAACGCGATATCGCACCTCATTTCTATGTTTCATGGTAAGATATAATATGATTTGCGAAGTGTCATGTATTCCTCGTCTACACTTCAAATGAATGTAAATGCGATACTTCCATGCTAGGAAATAGCGTCTGCAGATGTCTAGGTATCGTAGCAATAGAGTTCTTATGATTCTTAAAACGCGATATGGCATCTCATTTCTATGTTTCATGGTAAGATATAATATGATTTGCGAAGTCTTATGTATTCCTCGTCTACACATCGAATGAATGTAAATGCGACACTTCCTTGGTAGGAAATTGCGTCTGCAGATGTCTAGGTATCGTAGCAAAAGAGTTCTAATGCTTCCTAAACGCGATATCGCATCTCATTTCTATGTTTCATGGTAAGATATAACATGATTTGCGAAGTGTTATGTATTCCTCGTCTACACTTCAAATGAATGTTAATGCGACACTTCCTTGCTAGGAAATAGCGTCTGCAGATGTCTAGGTATCGTAGCAATAGAGTTCTAATGCTTCTTAAAACGCGATATCGTATCTCATTTCTATGTTTCATGGTAAGATATAACATGATCTGCGAAGTGTTATGTATTCCTCGTCTACACTTCAAATGAATGTAAATGCGAAACTTCCTTTGCAAAGAAATAGCGTTTGCAGATGTCAACGTATCGTAGCAATAGATTTCTAATGCTTCTTAAAACGCGATATCGCATCTCATTTCTATGTTTCATGATAAGATATAATATTCATTGCGAAGTGTTATGCATTCCTCGTCTACGATTCAAATGAAAGTAAATGCGATACTTCCTTGCAAGGAAATAGCGTTTGCAGATGTCTACGTATCGAAGCAATAGATTTCAAATGCTTCTTCAAACGAGATATTGCATCTCATATCTATGTTTCATGATAAGATATAATATTCATTGCGAAGTGTTATGCATTCCTCGTCTACGATTCAAATGAATGTAAATGCGACACTTCCTTGCAAGGGAATAGCGTTTGCAGATGTCTACGTATCGAAGCAATAGATTTCAAATGCTTCTTCAAACGATATATTGCATCTCATATCTATGTTTCATGATAAGATATAATATTCATTGCGAAGTGTTATGCATTCCTCGTCTACGATTCAAATGAATGTAAATGCGACACTACCTTGCAAGGAAATAGCCTTTGCAGATGTCTATGTATCGTAGCAATAGAGTTCTTATGATTCTTAAAACGCGATATCGCATCTCATTTCTATGTTTCATGGTAAGATATAATATGATTCGAGAAGTGTCATGTATTCCTCGTCTGCACTTCAAATGAATGTGAATGCGATACTTCCTCGCTAGGAAATAGCGTTTGTCAGATGTCTACGTATCGTAGCCATAGATTTCTAATGCTTCTTAAAACGCGATATCGCATCTCATTTCTATGTTTCATGGTAAGATATAATATGATTTGCGAAGTGTCATGTATTCCTCTTCTACACTTCAAATGAATATAAATGCGACACTTCCTTGCAAGGAAATAGCGTTTGCAGATGTCTACCTATCGTAGCAATAGAGTTCAAATGCTTCTTAAAAAGGAATATTGCATCTCATATCTATGTTTCATGATAAGATATAATATTCATTGCGAAGTATTATGCATTCCTCATCTACGATTCAAATGAATGTAAATGCGACACTTCCTTGGTAGGAAATAGCGTTTGCAGATGTCTACCTATCGTAGCAATAGAGTTCTAATGCTTCTTAAAACGCGATATCGCATCTCATTTCTGTGTTTCATGGTAAGATATAATATGATTTGCGAAGTGTTATGTATTCCTCGTCTACACTTCAAATAAATGTAAATGCGACACTTCCTTGCTAGGAAATAGCGTCTGCAGATGTCTAGGTATCGTAGCAATAGAGTTCTAATGCTTCTTAAAACGCGATATCGCACCTCATTTCTATGTTTCATGGTAAGATATAATATGATTTGCGAAGCGTCATGTATTCCTCGTCTACACTTCAAATGAATGTAAATGCGATACTTCCATGCTAGGAAATAGCGTCTGCAGATGTCTAGGTATCGTAGCAATAGAGTTCTTATGATTCTTAAAACGCGATATGACATTTCATTTCTATGTTTCATGGTAAGATATAATATGATTTGCGATGTCTTATGTATTCCTCGTCTACACATCAAATGAATGTAAATGCGACACTTCCTTGGTAGGAAATTGCGTCTGCAGATGTCTAGGTATCGTAGCAAAAGAGTTCTAATGCTTCCTAAACGCGATATCGCATCTCATTTCTATGTTTCATGGTAAGATATAACATGATTTGCGAAGTGTTATGTATTCCTCGTCTACACTTCAAATGAATGTTAATGCGACACTTCCTTGCTAGGAAATAGCGTCTGCAGATGTCTAGGTATCGTAGCAATAGAGTTCTAATGCTTCTTAAAACGCGATATCGTATCTCATTTCTATGTTTCATGGTAAGATATAACATGATCTGCGAAGTGTTATGTATTCCTCGTCTACACTTCAAATGAATGTAAATGCGAAACTTCCTTTGCAAAGAAATAGCGTTTGCAGATGTCAACGTATCGTAGCAATAGATTTCTAATGCTTCTTAAAACGCGATATCGCATCTCATTTCTATGTTTCATGATAAGATATAATATTCATTGCGAAGTGTTATGCATTCCTCGTCTACGATTCAAATGAAAGTAAATGCGATACTTCCTTGCAAGGAAATAGCGTTTGCAGATGTCTACGTATCGAAGCAATAGATTTCAAATGCTTCTTCAAACGAAATATTGCATCTCATATCTATGTTTCATGATAAGATATAATATTCATTGCGAAGTGTTATGCATTCCTCGTCTACGATTCAAATGAATGTAAATGCGACACTTCCTTGCAAGGAAATAGCGTTTGCAGATGTCAACGTATCGGAGCAGTAGAGTTCTAATGCTTCTTAAAACGCGATATCGCACCTCATTTCTATGTTTCATGGTAAGATATAATATGATTTGCGAAGCGTCATGTATTCCTCGTCTACACTTCAAATGAATGTAAATGCGATACTTCCTTGCTAGGAAATAGCGTCTGCAGATGTCTAGGTATCGTAGCAATAGAGTTCTTATGATTCTTAAAACGCGATATCGCATCTCATTTCTATGTTTCATGGTAAGATATAATATGATTTGCGAAGTCTTATGTATTCCTCGTCCACACTTCAAATGAATGTAAATGCGACACTTCCTTAGTAGGAAATTGCGTCTGCAGATGTCTAGGTATCGTAGCAATAGAGTTCTAATGTTTCTCAAAACGCGATATCGCATCTCATTTCTATGTTTCATGGTAAGATATAATATGATTTGCGAAGTGTTATGTATTTCTCGTCTACACTTCAAATGAACGTAAATGCGACACTTCCTTGCAAGGAAATAGCGTTTGCAGTTGTCTACCTATCGTAGCAATAGAATTCTAATGCATCTTAAAACGCGATATCGCATCTCATTTCTATGTTTCATGGTAAGATATAATATGATTTGCGAAGTGTCATGTATTCCTCGTCTACACTTCAAATGAATGTAAATGCGACACTTCCTTGCTAGGAAATAGCGTCTGCAGATGTCTAGGTATCGTAGCAATAGTGTTCTAATGCTTCTTAAAACGCGATATCGCATCTCATTTCTATGTTTCGTGGTAAGATATAATATGATTTGCGAAGTCTTATGTATTCCTCGTCTACACTTCAAATGAATGTAAATGCGACACTTCCTTGGCAGGAAATAGCGTCTGCAGATGTCTAGGTATCGTAGCAAAAGAGTTCTAATGCTTCTTAAAACGCGATATCGCATCTCATTTCTATGTTTCATGGTAAGATATAATATGATTTGCGAAGTGTCATGTATTCCTCGTCTACACTTCAAATGAATGTAAATGCGAGACTTCCTTGCTAGGAAATAGCGTCTGCAGATGTCTAGGTATCGTAGCAATAGTGTTCTAATGCTTCTTAGGACGTGTAATCGCATCTCATTTCTATGTTTCATGGTAAGATATAATATGATTTGCGAAGTGTTATGTATTCCTCGTCTAAACTTCAAATGAATGTAAATGCGACACTTCATTGCAAGGAAATAGCGTTTGCAGATGTCTACGTATCGTAGCTATAGATTTCTAATGCTTCTTAGAACGCGATATCGCTTCTCATTTCTATGTTTCATGGTAAGATATAATATGATTTGCGAAGTGTTATGTATTCCTCGTCTACACTTCAAATGAATGTAAATGCGACACTTCCTTGCAAGGAAATAGCGTCTGCAGATGTCTACGTATCGTAGCAATAGAGTTCTTATGATTCTTAAAACGCGATATCGCATCTCATTTCTATGTTTCATGGTAAGGTATAATATGATTTGCGAAGTGTTATGTATTCTTTGTCTACACTTCATATGAACGTTAATGCGACACAACCTTGCAAGGAAAGTGCGTTTGCAGATGTCTACGTATCGTAGCAATAGAGTTCTTATGATTCTTAAAACGCGATATCGCATCTCATTTCTATGTTTCATGGTAAGATATAATATGATTTGCGAAGTGTTATGTATTCCTCGTCTAAACTTCAAATGAATGTAAATGCGACACTTCATTGCAAGGAAATAGCGTTTGCAGATGTCTACGTATCGTAGCTATAGATTTCTAATGCTTCTTAGAACGCGATATCGCTTCTCATTTCTATGTTTCATGGTAAGATATAATATGATTTGCGAAGTGTTATGTATTCCTCGTCTACACTTCAAATGAATGTAAATGCGACACTTCCTTGCAAGGAAATAGCGTCTGCAGATGTCTACGTATCGTAGCAATAGAGTTCTTATGATTCTTAAAACGCGATATCGCATCTCATTTCTATGTTTCATGGTAAGGTATAATATGATTTGCGAAGTGTTATGTATTCTTTGTCTACACTTCATATGAACGTTAATGCGACACTACCTTGCAAGGAAAGTGCGTTTGCAGATGTCTACGTATCGTAGCAATATAGTTCTTATGATTCTTAAAACGCGATATCGCATCTCATTTCTATGTTTCATGGTAAGATATAATATGATTTGCATAGTGTTATGTGCTCCTCGTCTACACTTCAAATGAATGTAAATGCGACACTCCCTTGAAAGGAAATAGCGTCTGCAGATGTCTAGGTATCGTAGCGATAGAGTTCTAATGCTTCTCAAAACGCAATATCGCATCTCATTTCTATGTTTCATGGTAGGATATAATATGATTTGCGAAGTGTGATGTATTCCTCGTCTACACTTCAAATGAATGTAAATGCAACACTTCCTTGCAAGGAAATAGCGTTTGCAGATGTCTGCCTATCGTAGCAGTAGAGTTCTTATGCTTCTTAAAACGCGATATCGCATCTCATTTCTATGTTTCATGGTAAGATATAATATTCATTGCGAAGTGTTATGCATTCCTCGTCTGCGATTCAAATGAACGTAAATGCGACACTTCCTTGCAAGGAAATACCGTTTGCAGATGTCTACGTATCGTAACAATAGAGTTCCTATGATTCTTAAAACGCGTTATCGCGTCTCATTTCTATGTTTCATGGTAAGATATAATATGATTTGCGAAGTGTCATGTATTCCTCGTCAACACTTCAAATGAATGTAAATGCGACACTTCCTTGCTAGGAAATAGCGTTTGCAGATGTCCACGTATCGGAGCAGTAGAGTTCTAATGCTCCTTAAAACGCGATATCGCACCTCATTTCTATGTTTCATGGTAAGATATAATATGATTTGCGAAGCGTCATGTATTCCTCGTCTACGCTTCAAATGAATGTAAATGCGATACTTCCATGCTAGGAAATAGCGTCTGCAGATGTCTAGGTATCGTAGCAATAGAGTTCTTATGATTCTTAAAACGCGATATGGCATCTCATTTCTATGTTTCATGGTAAGATATAATATGATTTGCGAAGTCTTATGTATTCCTCGTCTACACATCAAATGAATGTAAATGCGACACTTCCTTGGTAGGAAATTGCGTCTGCAGATGTCTAGGTATAGTAGCAAAAGAGTTCTAATGCTTCCTAAACGCGATATCGCATCTCATTTCTATGTTTCATGGTAAGATATAACATGATTTGCGAAGTGTTATGTATTCCTCGTCTACACTTCAAATGAATGTTAATGCGACACTTCCTTGCTAGGAAATAGCGTCTGCAGATGTCTAGGTATCGTAGCAATAGAGTTCTAATGCTTCTTAAAACGCGATATCGTATCTCATTTCTATGTTTCATGGTAAGATATAACATGATCTGCGAAGTGTTATGTATTCCTCGTCTACACTTCAAATGAATGTAAATGCGAAACTTCCTTTGCAAAGAAATAGCGTTTGCAGATGTCAACGTATCGTAGCAATAGATTTCTAATGCTTCTTAAAACGCGATATCGCATCTCATTTCTATGTTTCATGATAAGATATAATATTCATTGCGAAGTGTTATGCATTCCTCGTCTACGATTCAAATGAAAGTAAATGCGATACTTCCTTGCAAGGAAATAGCGTTTGCAGATGTCTACGTATCGAAGCAATAGATTTCAAACGCTTCTTCAAACGAGATATTGCATCTCATATCTATGTTTCATGATAAGATATAATATTCATTGCGAAGTGTTATGCATTCCTCGTCTACGATTCAAATGAATGTAAATGCGACACTTCCTTGCAAGGAAATAGCGTTTGCAGATGTCTACGTATCGGAGCAGTAGAGTTCTAATGCTTCTTAAAACGCGATATCGCACCTCATTTCTATGTTTCATGGTAAGATATAATATGATTTGCGAAGCGTCATGTATTCCTCGTCTACACTTCAAATGAATGTAAATGCGATACTTCCTTGCTAGGAAATAGCGTCTGCAGATGTCTAGGTATCGTAGCAATAGAGTTCTTATGATTCTTAAAACGCGATATCGCATCTCATTTCTATGTTTCATGGTAAGATATAATATGATTTGGGAAGTCTTATGTATTCCTCGTCCACACTTCAAATGAATGTAAATGCGACACTTCCTTAGTAGGAAATTGCGTCTGCAGATGTCTAGGTATCGTAGCAATAGAGTTCTAATGTTTCTTAAAACGCGATATCGCATCTCATTTCTATGTTTCATGGTAAGATATAATATGATTTGCGAAGTGTTATGTATTTCTCGTCTACACTTCAAATGAACGTAAATGCGACACTTCCTTGCAAGGAAATAGCGTTTGCAGTTGTCTACCTATCGTAGCAATAGAATTCTAATGCATCTTAAAACGCGATATCGCATCTCATTTCTATGTTTCATGGTAAGATATAATATGATTTGCGAAGTGTCATGTATTCCTCGTCTACACTTCAAATGAATGTAAATGCGACACTTCCTTGCTAGGAAATAGCGTCTGCGGATGTCTAGGTATCGTAGCAATAGTGTTCTAATGCTTCTTAAAACGCGATATCGCATCTCATTTCTATGTTTCGTGGTAAGATATAATATGATTTGCGAAGTCTTATGTATTCCTCGTCTACACTTCAAATGAATGTAAATGCGACACTTCCTTGGCAGGAAATAGCGTCTGCAGATGTCTAGGTATCGTAGCAAAAGAGTTCTAATGCTTCTTAAAACGCGATATCGCATCTCATTTCTATGTTTCATGGTAAGATATAATATGATTTGCGAAGTGTCATGTATTCCTCGTCTACACTTCAAATGAATGTAAATGCGAGACTTCCTTGCTAGGAAATAGCGTCTGCAGATGTCTAGGTATCGTAGCAATAGTGTTCTAATGCTTCTTAAGACGTGTAATCGCATCTCATTTCTATGTTTCATGGTAAGATATAATATGATTTGCGAAGTGTTATGTATTCCTCGTCTAAACTTCAAATGAATGTAAATGCGACACTTCATTGCAAGGAAATAGCGTTTGCAGATGTCTACGTATCGTAGCTATAGATTTCTAATGCTTCTTAGAACGCGATATCGCTTCTCATTTCTATGTTTCATGGTAAGATATAATATGATTTGCGAAGTGTTATGTATTCCTCGTCTACACTTCAAATGAATGTAAATGCGACACTTCCTTGCAAGGAAATAGCGTCTGCAGATGTCTACGTATCGTAGCAATAGAGTTCTTATGATTCTTAAAACGCGATATCGCATCTCATTTCTATGTTTCATGGTAAGGTATAATATGATTTGCGAAGTGTTATGTATTCTTTGTCTACACTTCATATGAACGTTAATGCGACACTACCTTGCAAGGAAAGTGCGTTTGCAGATGTCTACGCATCGTAGCAATAGAGTTCTTATGATTCTTAAAACGCGATATCGCATCTCATTTCTATGTTTCATGGTAAGATATAATATGATTTGCGTAGTGTTATGTGCTCCTCGTCTACACTTCAAATGAATGTAAATGCGACACTCCCTTGAAAGGAAATAGCGTCTGCAGATGTCTAGGTATCGTAGCGATAGAGTTCTAATGCTTCTCAAAACGCAATATCGCATCTCATTTCTATGTTTCATGGTAGGATATAATATGATTTGCGAAGTGTGATGTATTCCTCGTCTACACTTCAAATGAATGTAAATGCAACACTTCCTTGCAAGGAAATAGCGTTTGCAGATGTCTGCCTATCGTAGCAGTAGAGTTCTTATGCTTCTTAAAACGCGATATCGCATCTCATTTCTATGTTTCATGGTAAGATATAATATTCATTGCGAAGTGTTATGCATTCCTCGTCTGCGATTCAAATGAACGTAAATGCGACACTTCCTTGCAAGGAAATAGCGTTTGCAGATGTCTACGTATCGTAACAATAGAGTTCCTATGATTCTTAAAACGCGATATCGCGTCTCATTTCTATGTTTCATGGTAAGATATAATATGATTTGCGAAGTGTCATGTATTCCTCGTCAACACTTCAAATGAATGTAAATGCGACACTTCCTTGCTAGGAAATAGCGACTGCAGATGTCTAGGTATCGTAGCAATAGAGTTCTAATGCTTCTTAAAACGCGATATCGCATCTCATTCCTGTGTTTCATAGTAAGATATAATATGATTCGCGAAGTGTCATGTATTCCTCGTTTACACTTCAAATGAATGTAAATGCGACACTTCCTTGCTAGGAAATAGCGTCTGCAGAATTCTAGGTATCGTAGCAATAGAGTGCAAATGCTTCTTGAAACGAGATATTGCATCTCATATCTATGTTTCAAGATAAGATATAATATTCATTGCGAAGTGTTATGCGTTCCTCATCTATGATTCAAATGAATGTAAATGCGACACTTCCTTGCTAGGAAATAGCGTCTGCAGATATCTAGGAATCGTAGCGATAGAGTTCTAATGCTTCCTAAAACGCGATATCGCATCTCATTTCTACGTTTCATGGTAAGATGTAATATGATTTGCGAAGTGTTATGTATTCGTCGTCTACACTTCAAATGAATGTAAATGTGACACTTCCTTGCAAGGAAATAGCGTTTGCAGATGTCTACGTATCGAAGCAATAGAGTTCAAATGCTTCTTAAAACGAGATATTGCATCACATATCTATGTTTCATGATAAGATATATTATTCATTGCGAAGTGTTATGCATTCTACGTCTACGATTCAAATGAACGTAAATGCGACGCTTCCTTGCTAGGAAATAGCGTCTCCAGATGTCTAGGTATCGTAGCAATAGAGTTCTAATGCTTCTTAAAACGCGATATTGCATGTCATTTCTATGTTTCATGGTAAGATATTATATGATTTGCGAAGTGTTATGTATTCCTCATATACACTTCAAATGAATATAAATGCGACACTTCCTTGCAAGGAAATAGCGTCTGCAGATGTCTACGTATCGTAGCAATAGAGTACTTATGATTCTTAAAACGCGATATCGCATCTCATTTCTATGTTTCATGGTAAGATGTAATATGATGTGCGAAGTGTTATTTATTCCTCGTCTACACTTCATATGAATGTTAATGCGACACTTCCTTGCAAGGAAAGTGCGTTTGCAGATGTCTACGTATCGTAGCAATAGAGTTCTTATGATTCTTAAAACGCGATATCGCATCTCATTTCTATGTTTCATGGTAAGATATAATATGATTTGCGAAGTGTCATGTATTCCTCGTCTACAATTCAAATGAATGTAAATGCGACACTTCCTTGCTAGGAAATAGCGTCTGCAGATGTCTAGGTATCGTAGCAATAGAGTTCAAATGCTTCTTAAAACGAGATATAGCATCTCATATCTATGTTTCATGATAAGATATAATATTCATGGCGAAGTGTTATGTATTCCTCGTCCACACTTCATATGAATGTTAATGCGACACTTCCTTGCAAGGAAAGTTCGTTTGCAGATGTCCACGTATCGTAGCAATAGAGTTCTTATGATTCTTAAAACGCGATATCGCATCTCATTTCTATGTTTCATGGTAAGATATAATATGATTTGCGTAGAATTATGTGCTCCTCGTCTACACTTCAATTGAATGTAAATGCGACACTCCCTTGAAAGGAAATAGCGTCTGCAGATGTCTAGGTATCGTAGCGATAGAGTTCTAATGCTCCTCAAAACGCAGTATCGCATCTCATTTCTATGTTTCATGGTAAGATATAATATGATTTGCGAAGTGTGTGTATTCCACGTCTACACTTCAAATGAATGTAAATGCGACACTTCCTTGCAAAGAAATAGCGTTTGCAGATGTCTACGTATCGTAGCAATAGATTTCAAATGTTTCTTAAAACGCGATATCGCAACACATTTCTATGTTTCATGGTAAGATATAATATGATTTGCGTAGTGTTATGTATTCCTCGTCTACACTTCAAATGAATGTAAATGCGACACTTCCTTGAAATGAAATAGCGTCTGCAGATGGCTAGGTGTCGCAGCGATAGAGTTCTAATGTTTCTCAAAACACAATATCGCATCTCATTTCTATGTTTCATGGTAAGATATAATATGATTTGCGAAGTGTTATGTACTCCTCGTCTACACTTCAAATGAATGTAAATGCGACACTTCCTTGCAAGGAAATAGCGTTTGCAGATGTCTACCTATCGTAGCAGTAGAGTTCTAATGCTTATTAAAACGCGATATCGCATTTCATTTCTATGTTTCATGGTAAGATATAATATGATTTGCGATGTGTTATGTATTCCTCGTCTACACTTCAAATGAATGTAAATGCGTCACTTCCTTGCAAGGAAATAGCGTTTGCAGATTTCTAGGTATCGCAGCAGTAGAGTTCTAATGCTGCTTAAAACGCGATATCGCATCTCATTTCTATGTTTCATGGTAAGATATTATATGATTTGCGAGGTGTCATGTATTCCTCGTCTGCACTTCAAATGAATGTAAATGCGACACTTCCTTGCTAGGAAATAGCGTCTGCAGATGTCTAGCTATCGTAGCAACAGAGTTCTAATGCTTCTTAAAACGCGATATCGCACCTCATTTCTATGTTTCATGGTAAGATATAATATGATTTGCGAAGTGTTATGTATTCCTCGTCTACAATTCAAATGAATGTAAATGCGACACTTCCTTGCAAGGAAATAGCGTTTGCAGATTTCTGCGTATCGCAGCTATAGAGTTCTTATGATTCTTAAAACGCGATATCGCATCTCATTTCTATGTTTCATGGTAAGATATAATATGATTTGCGAAGTGTTATGTATTCTTCGTCTACACTTCAAATGAATGTAAATGCGACACTTCCTAGCAAGGAAATAGCGTTTGCAGATGTCTACGTATCTTACAAATAGTGTTCTAATGCTTCTTAAAACGCGATATCGCATCTCATTTCCATGTTTCATGGTAAGATATAATATGATTTGCGAAGTGTTATGTATTCCTCGTATACACTTCATATGAATGTTAATGCGACACTTCCTTGCAAGGAAAGAGCGTTTGCAGATTTCTGTGTATCGTAGCTATAGAGTTCTTATGATTCTTAAAACGCGATATCGCATCTCATTTCTATGTTTCATGGTAAGATATAATATGATTTGCGAAGTGTTATGTATTCTTCGTCTACACTTCAAATGAATGTAAATGCGGCACTTCCTTGCTAGGAAATAGCGTCTGCAGATGTCTAGGTATCGTAGCAATAGAGTTCAAGTGCTTCTTAAAACGAGATATTGCATCTCATATCTATGTTTCATGATAAGATATAATATTCATTGCGAAGTGTTATGCATTCCTCGTCTACGATTCAAATGAATGTAAATGCGACTCTTCCTTGCAAGGAAATAGCGTTTGCAGATGTCTACGTATCGTAGCAATAGAGTACTTATGATTCTTAAAACGCGATATAGCATCTCATTTCTATGTTTCATGGTAAGATATAATATAATTTGCGAAGTACTATGTATTCCTCGTCTACACTTCAAATGAATGTGAATGCGACACTTCCTCGCTAGGAAATAGCGTTTGGAGATGTCTACGTATCGTAGCAATAGATTTCTAATGCTTCTTAAAACGCGATATCGCATCTCATTTCTATGTTTCATGGTAAGATATAATATGACTTGCGAAGTGTTATATATTCCTCGTCTACACTTCAAATGAATGTAAATGCGACACATACTTGCAAGGAAATAGCGTTTGCAGATGTCTACGTATCGTAGCAATAGAGTTCTTATGATTCTCAAAACGCGATATCGCATCTCACTTCTATGTTTCATGGTAAGATATAATATGATTTGCGAAGTGTTATGTATTCCTCGTCTACACTTCAAATGAATGTAAATGCGACACTTCCTTGCTAGGAAATAGCGTCTGCAGATGTCTAGCTATCGTAGCAACAGAGTTCTAATGCTTCTTAAAACGCGATATCGCACCTCATTTCTATGTTTCATGGTAAGATATAATATGATTTGCGAAGTGTTATGTATTCTTCGTATACACTTCATATGAATGTTAATGCGACACTTCCTTGCAAGGAAAGAGCGTTTGCAGATTTCTGTGTATCGTAGCTATAGAGTTCTTATGATTCTTAAAACGCGATATCGCATCTCATTTCTATGTTTCATGGTAAGATATAATATGATTTGCGAAGTGTTATGTATTCTTCGTCTACACTTCAAATGAATGTAAATGCGGCACTTCCTTGCTAGGAAATAGCGTCTGCAGATGTCTAGGTATCGTAGCAATAGAGTTCAAGTGCTTCTTAAAACGAGATATTGCATCTCATATCTATGTTTCATGATAAGATATAATATTCATTGCGAAGTGTTATGCATTCCTCGTCTACGATTCAAATGAATGTAAATGCGACTCTTCCTTGCAAGGAAATAGCGTTTGCAGATGTCTACGTATCGTAGCAATAGAGTACTTATGATTCTAAAAACGCGATATAGCATCTCATTTCTATGTTTCATGGTAAGATATAATATAATTTGCGAAGTACTATGTATTCCTCGTCTACACTTCAAATGAATGTGAATGCGACACTTCCTCGCTAGGAAATAGCGTTTGGAGATGTCTACGTATCGTAGCAATAGATTTCTAATGCTTCTTAAAACGCGATATCGCATCTCATTTCTATGTTTCATGGTAAGATATAATATGACTTGCGAAGTGTTATATATTCCTCGTCTACACTTCAAATGAATGTAAATGCGACACATCCTTGCAAGGAAATAGCGTTTGCAGATGTCTACGTATCGTAGCAATAGAGTTCTTATGATTCTCAAAACGCGATATCGCATCTCACTTCTATGTTTCATGGTAAGATATAATATGATTTGCGAAGTGTTATGTATTCCTCGTCTACACTTCAAATGAATGTAAATTGCGACACTTCCTTGCAAGGAAATAGCGTTTGCAGATTACTGCGTTTCGCAGCTATAGAGTTCTTATGATTCTTAAAACGCGATATCGCATCTCATTTCTATGTTTCATGGTAAGATATAATATGATTTGCGAAGAGTTATGTATTCTTCGTCTACACTTCAAATGAATGTAAATGCGACACTTCCAAGCAAGGAAATATCGTTTGCAGATGTCTACGTATCTTAGCAATAGTGTTCTAATGCTTCTTAAAACGCGATATCGCAACTCATTTCCATGTTTCATGGTAAGATATAATATGATTTGCGAAGTGTTATGTACTCCTCGTCTACACTTCAAATGAATGTAAATGCGACACTTCCTTGAAAGGAAATAGCGTCTGCAGATGTCTAGGTATCGTAGCGATAGGGTTCTAATGCTTCTCAAAACGCAATATCGCATCTCATTTCTATGTTTCATGGTAAGATATAAGATGATTTGCGAAGTGTGATGTATTCCTCGTCTACACTTCAAATGAATGTAAATGCGACACTTCCTTGCAAGGAAATAGCGTTTGTAGATGTCTACCTATCGTAGCAGTAGAGTTCTAATGCTTATTAAAACGCGATATCGCATTTCATTTCTATGTTTCATGATAAGATATAATACGATTTGCGAAGTGTGTGTATTCCACGTCTACACTTCAAATGAATGTAAATGCGACACTTCCTTGCAAAGAAATAGCGTTTGCAGATGTCTACGTATCGTAGCAATAGATTTCAAATGTTTCTTAAAACGCGATATCGCATCACATTTCTATGTTTCATGGTAAGATATAATATGATTTGCGTAGTGTTATGTATTCCTCGTCTACACTTCAAATGAATGTAAATGCGACACTTCCTTGAAATGAAATAGCGTCTGCAGATGGCTAGGTGTCGCAGCGATAGAGTTCTAATGTTTCTCAAAACACAATATCGCATCTCATTTCTATGTTTCATGGTAAGATATAATATGATTTGCGAAGTGTTATGTACTCCTCGTCTACACTTCAAATGAATGTAAATGCGACACTTCCTTGCAAGGAAATAGCGTTTGCAGATGTCTACCTATCGTAGCAGTAGAGTTCTAATGCTTATTAAAACGCGATATCGCATTTCATTTCTATGTTTCATGGTAAGATATAATATGATTTGCGATGTGTTATGTATTCCTCGTCTACACTTCAAATGAATGTAAATGCGTCACTTCCTTGCAAGGAAATAGCGTTTGCAGATTTCTAAGTATCGCAGCAATAGAGTTCTAATGCTGCTAAAAACGCGATATGGCATCTCATTTCTATGTTTCATGGTAAGATATTATATGATTTGCGAGGTGTCATGTATTCCTCGTCTACACTTCAAATGAATGTAAATGCGACACTTCCTTGCTAGGAAATAGCGTCTGCAGATGTCTAGCTATCGTAGCAACAGAGTTCTAATGCTTCTTAAAACGCGATATCGCACCTCATTTCTATGTTTCATGGTAAGATATAATATGATTTGCGAAGTGTTATGTATTCCTCGTCTACACTTCAAATGAATGTAAATGCGACACTTCCTTGCAAGGAAATAGCGTTTGCAGATTTCTGCGTATCGCAGCTATAGAGTTCTTATGATTCTTAAAACGCGATATCGCATCTCATTTCTATGTTTCATGGTAAGATATAATATGATTTGCGAAGTGTTATGTATTCTTCGTCTACACTTCAAATGAATGTAAATGCGACACTTCCTAGCAAGGAAATAGCGTTTGCAGATGTCTACGTATCTTACAAATAGTGTTCTAATGCTTCTTAAAACGCGATATCGCATCTCATTTCCATGTTTCATGGTAAGATATAATATGATTTGCGAAGTGTTATGTATTCTTCGTCTACACTTCAAATGAATGTAAATGCGACACTTCCAAGCAAGGAAATATCGTTTGCAGATGTCTACGTATCTTAGCAATAGTGTTCTAATGCTCCTTAAAACGCGATATCGCAACTCATTTCCATGTTTCATGGTAAGATATAATATGATTTGCGAAGTGTTATGTACTCCTCGTCTACACTTCAAATGAATGTAAATGCGACACTTCCTTGAAAGGAAATAGCGTCTGCAGATGTCTAGGTATCGTAGCGATAGTGTTCTAATGCTTCTCAAAACGCAATATCGCATCTCATTTCTATGTTTCATGGTAAGATATAATATGATTTGCGAAGTGTTATGTACTCCTCGTCTACACTTCAAATGAATGTAAATGCGACACTTCCTTGCAAGGAAATAGCGTTTGCAGATGTCTACCTATCGTAGCAGTAGAGTTCTAATGCTTATTAAAACGCGATATCGCACTTCATTTCTATGTTTCATGGTAAGATATAATATGATTTGCGAAGTGTGTGTATTCCACGTCTACACTTCAAATGAATGTAAATGCGACACTTCCTTGCAAAGAAATAGCGTTTGCAGATGTCTACGTATCGTAGCATTGGATTTCAAATGCTTCTTAAAACGCGATATCGCATCACATTTCTATGTTTCATGGTAAGATATAATATGATTTGCGTAGTGTTATGTATTCCTCGTCTACACTTCAAATGAATGTAAATGCGACACTTCCTTGCTAGGAAATAGCGTCTGCAGATGTCTAGGTATCGTAGCAACAGAGTTCTAATGCTTCTTAAAACGCGATATCGCACCTCATTTCTATGTTTCATGGTAAGATATAATATGATTTGCGAAGTGCTATGTATTCCTCGTCTACACTTCAAATGAATGTAAATGCGACACTTCCTTGCAAGGAAATAGCGTTTGCAGATTACTGCGTATCGCAGCTATAGAGTTCTTATGATTCTTAAAACGCTATATCGCATCTCATTTCTATGCTTCATGGTAAGATATAATATGATTTGCGAAGTGTTATGTATTCTTCGTCTACACTTCAAATGAATGTAAATGCGACACTTCCTAGCAAGGAAATATCGTTTGCAGATGTCTACGTATCTTAGCAATAGTGTTCTAATGCTTCTTAAAACGCGATATCGCATCTCATTTCCATGTTTCATGGTAAGATATAATATGATTTGCGATGTGTTATGTATTCCTCGTGTACACTTCATATGAATGTTAATGCGACACTTCCTTGCAAGGAAAGAGCGTTTGCAGATTTCTGCGTATCGTAGCTATAGAGTTCTTATGATTCTTAAAACGCGATATCGCATCTCATTTCTATGTTTCAGGGTAAGATATAATATGATTTGCGAAGTGTTATGTACTCTTCGTCTACACTTCAAATGAATGTAAATGTGACACTTCCTAGCAAGGAAATAGCGTTTGCAGATGTCTACGTATATTAGCATTAGTGTTCTAATGCTTCTTAAAACGCGATATCGCATCTCATTTCCATGTTTCATGGTAAGAAATAATATGATTTGCGAAGTGTTATGTATTCCTCGTGTATACTTCATATGAATGTTAATGCGACACTTCCTTGCAAGGAAAGAGCGTTTGCAGATGTCTAAGTATCGTAGCAATAGAGCTCTTATGATACTTAAAACGCGATGTCGCATTTCATTTCTATGTTTCATGGTAAGATATAATATGATTTGCGAAGTGTGTGTATTCCACGTCTACATTTCAAATGAATGTAAATGCGACACTTCCTTGCAAAGAAATAGCGTTTGCAGATGTCTACGTATCGTAGCAATAGATTTCAAATGCTTCTTAAAACGCGATATCGCATCACATTTCTATGTTTCATGGTAAGATATAGTACGATTTGCGTAGTGTTATGTATTCCTCGTCTACACTTCATATGAATGTAAATGCGGCACTTCCTTGCTAGGAAATAGCGTTTGCAGATGTCTACGTATCGTAGCAATAGAGTTCTTATGATTCTTAAAACGCGATATAGCATCTCATTTCTATGTTTCATGGTAAGATATAATATAATTTGCGAAGTACTATGTATTCCTCGTCTACACTTCAAATGAATGTGAATGCGACACTTCCTCGCTAGGAAATAGCGTTTGCAGATGTCTACGTATCGTAGCAATAGATTTCTAATGCTTCTTGAAACGCGATATCGCATCTCATTTCTATGTTTCATGGTAAGATATAATATGATTTGCGAAGTGTTATATATTCCTCGTCTACACTTCAAATGAATGTAAATGCGACACATCCTTGCAAGGAAATAGCGTTTGCAGATTTCTGCGTATCGTAGCTATAGTGTTCTTATGATTCTTAAAACGCGATATCGCATCTCATTTCCATGTTTCATGGTAAGATATAATATGATTTGCGAAGTGTTATGTACTCCTCGTCTACACTTCAAATGAATGTAAATGTTACACTTCCTTGAAAGGAAATGGCGTCTGCAGATGTCTAGGTATCGTAGCGATAGAGTTCTAATGCTTCTTAAAACGCGATATCGCATCTCATTTCTATGTTTCATGGTAAGATATAATATGATTTGTGAAGTGTGATGTATTCCTCGTCTACACTTCAAATGAATGTAAATGCGACACTTCCTTGCAAGGAAATAGCGTTTGCAGATTTCTGCGTATCGTAGCTATAGTGTTCTTATGATTCTTAAAACGCGATATCGCATCTCATTTCCATGTTTCATGGTAAGATATAATATGATTTGCGAAGTGTTATGTACTCCTCGTCTACACTTCAAATGAATGTAAATGTTACACTTCCTTGAAAGGAAATGGCGTCTGCAGATGTCTAGGTATCGTAGCGATAGAGTTCTAATGCTTCTTAAAACGCGATATCGCATCTCATTTCTATGTTTCATGGTAAGATATAATATGATTTGTGAAGTGTGATGTATTCCTCGTCTACACTTCAAATGAATGTAAATGCGACACTTCCTTGCAAGGAAATAGCGTTTGCAGATGTCTACCTATCGCAGCAGTAGTGTTCTAATGCTTATTAAAACGCGATAACGCATCTCATTTCTATGTTTCATGGTAAGATATAATATGATTTGCGAAGTGTGTGTATTCCACGTCTACACTTCAAAAGAATGTAAATGCGACACTTCCTTGCAAAGAAATAGCGTTTGCAGATGTCTACCTATCGTAGCAATAGGGTTCTAATGCTTCTTAAAACGCGATATAGCACCTCATTTCTATGTTTCATGGTAAGATATAATATGATTTGCGAAGTGTTATGTATTCCTCGTCTACACTTCATATGAATGTAAATGCGACACTTCCTTGGTAGGAAATAGCGTTTGCAGATGTCTACGTATCGTAGCAATAGTGTTCTTATGATTCTTACAACGCGATATCGCATCTCATTTCCATGTTTCATGGTAAGATATAATATGACTTGCGAAGTGTTATGTATTCCTCGTCTACACTTCATATGAATGTTAATGCGACACTTCCTTGCAAGGAAAGAGCGTTTGCAGATGTCTAAGTATCGTAGCAATAGAGTTCTTATGATTCTTAAAACGCGAAATCGCATCTCATTTCTATGTTTCATGGTAAGATATAATATGATTTGCGAAGTGTTATGTACTCCTCGTCTACACTTCAAATGAATGTAAATGCGACACTTCCTTGAAAGGAAATAGCGTCTGCAGATATCTAGGTATCGTAGCGATAGAGTTCTAATGCTTCTTGAAACGCGATATCGCATCTCATTTTTATGTTTCATGGTAAGATATAATATGATTAGCGAAGTGTGATGTACTCCTCGTCTACACTTCAAATGAATGTAAATGCGACACTTCCTTGCAAGGAAATAGCGTTTGCAGATGTCTACCTATCGTAGCAGTAGTGTTCTAATGCTTATTAAAACGCGATAACGCATCTCATTTCTATGTTTCATGGTAAGATATAATATGATTTGCGAAGTGTGTGTATTCCACGTCTACACTTCAAATGAATGTAAATGCGACACTTTCTTGCAAAGAAATAGCGTTTGCAGATGTCTACGTATCGTAGCGATAGATTTCAAATGCTTCTTAAAACGCGATAGCGCATCTCATTTCTATGTTTCATGGTAAGATATAATATGATTTGCGAAGTGTTATGTATTCCTCGTCTACACTTCAAATGAATGTAAATGCGACACTTCCTTGCAAGGAAATAGCGTTTGCAGATGTCTACGTATCGTAGCAATAGATTTCTAATGCTTCTTAAAACGCGATATCGCATCTCATTTCTATGTTTCATGGTAAGATATAATATGATTTGCGAAGTGTTATGTATTCCTCGTTTACATTTCAAATGAATGTAAATGCGACACTTCCTTGCAAGGAAATAGCGTTTGCAGATTTCTGCGTATTGTAGCAATAGAGTTCTTATGAATCTTAAAACGCGATATCGCATCTCATTTCTATGTTTCATGGTATGATATAATATGATTTGCGAAGTGTTATGAATTCCTCGTCTACACTTCAAATGAATGTAAATGCGACGCCTCCTTGGAAAGAAATAGCGTTTGCAGATGTCTGCGTATCGTAGCAATAGATTTCTAATGCTTCTTAAAACGCGATATCGCATCTCATTTCTATGTTTCATGGTAAGATATAATATGATTTGCGAAGTGTCATATATTCCTTGTCTACACTTCAAATGAATGTATATGCGACACTTCCTTGCTAGGAAATAGCGTCTGCAGATGTCCAGGTATCGTAGCAATAGAGTTCAAGTGCTTCTTAAAACGAGATATAGCATCTCATATCAACGTTTCATGATAAGATATAATATTCATTGCGAAGTGTTATGCATTCCTCGTATACGATTCAAATGAATGTAAATGCGACACTTTCTTGCAAGGAAATAGCGTTTGCAGATGTCTACGTATCGTAGCAATAGAGTTCTTGTGATTCTTAAAACGCGATATGGCATCTCATTTCTATGTTTCATGGTAAGATATAATATGATTTGCGAAGTGTTATGTATTCCTCGTCTACACTTCAAATGAATGTGAATGTGACACTTCCGCGATAGGAAATAGCGTTTGCAGATGTCTGCGTTTCGTAGCAATAGAGTTCTTAAGATTCTTAAAACGCGATATCGCATCTCATTTCTATGGTTCATGGTAAGATATAATATGATTTGCGATGTGTTATGTATTCCTCGTCTACACTTCAAATGAATGTAAATGCGTCACTTCCTTGCAAGGAAATAGCGTTTGCAGATTTCTAGGTATCGCAGCAATAGAGTTCTAATGCTGCTTAAAACGGCATATAGCATCTCATATCTACGTTTCATGATAAGATATAATATTCATTGCGAAGTGTTATGCATTCCTCGTATACGATTCAAATGAATGTAAATGCGACACTTTCTTGCAAGGGAATAGCGTTTGCAGATGTCTACGTATCGTAGCAATAGAGTTCTTGTGATTCTTAAAACGCGATATCGCATCTCATTTCTATGTTTCATGGTAAGATATTATATAATTTGCGAAGTGTTATGTATTCCTCGTCTACACTTCAAATGAATGTAAATGCGACACTTCCTTGCTAGGAAATAGCGTCTGCAGATATCTAGGTATCGTAGCGATAGAGTTCTAATGCTTCTTAAAACGCGATATCGCACGTCATTTCTATGTTTCATGGTGAGATATAATATGATTTGCGAAGTGTTATGTATTCCTCGTCTACACTTCAAATGAATGTAAATGCAACACTTCCTTGCAAGGAAATAGCGTTTGCAGATTTCTGCGTATCGCAGCTATAGAGTTCTTATGATTCTTAAAACGCGATATCGCATCTCATTTCTATGTTTCATGGTAAGATATAATATGATTTGCGAAGTGTTATGTACTCCTCGTCTACACTTCAAATGAATGTAAATGTTACACTTCCTTGAAAGGAAATAGCGTCTGCAGATGTCTAGGTATCGTAGCGATAGAGTTCTAATGCTTCTTAAAACGCGATATCGCATCTCATTTCTATGTTTCATGGTAAGATATAATATGATTTGCGAAGTGTGATGTATTCCTCGTCTACACTTCAAATGAATGTAAATGCGACACTTCCTTGCAAGGAAATAGCGTTTGCAGATGTCTACCTATCGTAGCAGTAGTGTTCTAATGCTTATTAAAAGGCGATAACGCATCTCATTTCTATGTTTCATGGTAAGGTATAATATGATTTGCGAAGTGTGTGTATTCCACGTCTTCACTTCAAATGAATGTAAATGCGACACTTCCTTGCAAAGAAATAGCGTTTGCAGATGTCTACGTATCGTAGCAATAGATTTCAAATGTTTCTTAAAACGCGATATCGCATCACATTTCTATGTTTCATGGTAAGATATAATATGATTTGCGTAGTGTTATGTATTCCTCGTCTACACTTCAAATGAATGTAAATGCGACACTTCCTTGAAATGAAATAGCGTCTGCAGATGGCTAGGTGTCGCAGCGATAGAGTTCTAATGTTTCTCAAAACACAATATCGCATCTCATTTCTATGTTTCATGGTAAGATATAATATGATTTGCGAAGTGTTATGTACTCCTCGTCTACACTTCAAATGAATGTAAATGCGACACTTCCTTGCAAGGAAATAGCGTTTGCAGATGTCTACCTATCGTAGCAGTAGAGTTCTAATGCTTATTAAAACGCGATATCGCATTTCATTTCTATGTTTCATGGTAAGATATAATATGATTTGCGATGTGTTATGTATTCCTCGTCTACACTTCAAATGAATGTAAATGCGTCACTTCCTTGCAAGGAAATAGAGTTTGCAGATTTCTAGGTATCGCAGCAATAGAGTTCTAATGCTGCTTAAAACGCGATATCGCATCTCATTTCTATGTTTCATGGTAAGATATTATATGATTTGCGAGGTGTCATGTATTCCTCGTCTACACTTCAAATGAATGTAAATGCGACACTTCCTTGCTAGGAAATAGCGTCTGCAGATGTCTAGCTATCGTAGCAACAGAGTTCTAATGCTTCTTAAAACGCGATATCGCACCTCATTTCTATGTTTCATGGTAAGATATAATATGATTTGCGAAGTGTTATGTATTCTTCGTCTACACTTCAAATGAATGTAAATGCGACACTTCCTAGCAAGGAAATAGCGTTTGCAGATGTCTACGTATCTTAGCAATAGTGTTCTAATGCTTCTTAAAACGCGATATCGAATCTCTTTTCCATGTTTCATGGTAAGAAATAATATGATTTGCGAAGTGTTATGTATTCCTCGTGTACACTTCATATGAATGTTAATGCGACACTTCCTTGCAAGGATAGAGCGTTTCAAGATGTCTAAGTATCGTAGCAATAGAGTTCTTATGATACTTAAAACGCGATATCGCATTTCATTTCTATGTTTCATGGTAAGATATAATATGATTTGCGAAGTGTTATGTATTCCTCGTATACACTTCATATGAATGTTAATGCGACACTTCCTTGCAAGGAAAGAGCGTTTGCAGATTTCTGTGTATCGTAGCTATAGAGTTCTTATGATTCTTAAAACGCGATATCGCATCTCATTTCTATGTTTCATGGTAAGATATAATATGATTTGCGAAGTGTTATGTATTCTTCGTCTACACTTCAAATGAATGTAAATGCGGCACTTCCTTGCTAGGAAATTGCGTCTGCAGATGTCTAGGTATCGTAGCAATAGAGTTCAAGTGCTTCTTAAAACGAGATATTGCATCTCATATCTATGTTTCATGATAAGATATAATATTCATTGCGAAGTGTTATGCATTCCTCGTCTACGATTCAAATGAATGTAAATGCGACTCTTCCTTGCAAGGAAATAGCGTTTGCAGATGTCTACGTATCGTAGCAATAGAGTACTTATGATTCTAAAAACGCGATATAGCATCTCATTTCTATGTTTCATGGTAAGATATAATATAATTTGCGAAGTACTATGTATTCCTCGTCTACACTTCAAATGAATGTGAATGCGACACTTCCTCGCTAGGAAATAGCGTTTGGAGATGTCTACGTATCGTAGCAATAGATTTCTAATGCTTCTTAAAACGCGATATCGCATCTCATTTCTATGTTTCATGGTAAGATATAATATGACTTGCGAAGTGTTATATATTCCTCGTCTACACTTCAAATGAATGTAAATGCGACACATCCTTGCAAGGAAATAGCGTTTGCAGATGTCTACGTATCGTAGCAATAGAGTTCTTATGATTCTCAAAACGCGATATCGCATCTCACTTCTATGTTTCATGGTAAGATATAATATGATTTGCGAAGTGTTATGTATTCCTGGTCTACACTTCAAATGAATGTAAATTGCGACACTTCCTTGCAAGGAAATAGCGTTTGCAGATTACTGCGTTTCGCAGCTATAGAGTTCTTATGATTCTTAAAACGCGATATCGCATCTCATTTCTATGTTTCATGGTAAGATATAATATGATTTGCGAAGAGTTATGTATTCTTCGTCTACACTTCAAATGAATGTAAATGCGACACTTCCAAGCAAGGAAATATCGTTTGCAGATGTCTACGTATCTTAGCAATAGTGTTCTAATGCTTCTTAAAACGCGATATCGCAACTCATTTCCATGTTTCATGGTAAGATATAATATGATTTGCGAAGTGTTATGTACTCCTCGTCTACACTTCAAATGAATGTAAATGCGACACTTCCTTGAAAGGAAATAGCGTCTGCAGATGTCTAGGTATCGTAGCTATAGTGTTCTTATGATTCTTAAAACGCGATATCGCATCTCATTTCCATGTTTCATGGTAAGATATAATATGATTTGCGAAGTGTTATGTACTCCTCGTCTACACTTCAAATGAATGTAAATGCGACACTTCCTTGAAAGGAAATAGCGTCTGCAGATATCTAGGTATCGTAGCGATAGAGTTCTAATGCTTCTTGAAACGCGATATCGCATCTCATTTTTATGTTTCATGGTAAGATATAATATGATTAGCGAAGTGTGATGTACTCCTCGTCTACACTTCAAATGAATGTAAATGCGACACTTCCTTGCAAGGAAATAGCGTTTGCAGATGTCTACCTATCGTAGCAGTAGTGTTCTAATGCTTATTAAAACGCGATAACGCATCTCATTTCTATGTTTCATGGTAAGATATAATATGATTTGCGAAGTGTGTGTATTCCACGTCTACACTTCAAATGAATGTAAATGCGACACTTTCTTGCAAAGAAATAGCGTTTGCAGATGTCTACGTATCGTAGCGATAGATTTCAAATGCTTCTTAAAACGCGATAGCGCATCTCATTTCTATGTTTCATGGTAAGATATAATATGATTTGCGAAGTGTTATGTATTCCTCGTCTACACTTCAAATGAATGTAAATGCGACACTTCCTTGCAAGGAAATAGCGTTTGCAGATGTCTACGTATCGTAGCAATAGATTTCTAATGCTTCTTAAAACGCGATATCGCATCTCATTTCTATGTTTCATGGTAAGATATAATATGATTTGCGAAGTGTTATGTATTCCTCGTTTACATTTCAAATGAATGTAAATGCGACACTTCCTTGCAAGGAAATAGCGTTTGCAGATTTCTGCGTATTGTAGCAATAGAGTTCTTATGAATCTTAAAACGCGATATCGCATCTCATTTCTATGCTTCATGGTAAGATATAATATGATTTGCGAATTGTTATGTATTCCTCGTCTACACTCCATATGAATGTTAATGCGACACTTCCTTGCAAGGAGATAGCGTTTGTAAATGTCTACCTATCGTAGCAATAGGGTTCTAATGCTTCTTAAAACGCGATATCGCATCTCATTTCTATGTTTCATGGTAAGATAGAATATGATTTGCGAAGTGTTATGTATTCCTCGTCTACACTTCATAGGAATGTAAATGCAACACTTCCTTGGTAGGAAATAGCGTTTGCAGATGTCTACGTATCGTAGCAATAGTGTTCTAATGCTTCTTAAAACGCGATATCGCATCTCATTTCCATGTTTCATGGTATGATATAATATGATTTGCGAAGTGTTATGTATTCCTCGTCTACACTTCAAATGAATGTGAATGCGACACTTCCTCGCTAGAAAATAGCGTTTGAAGATGTCTACGTATCGTAGCAATAGATTTCTAATTCTTTTTAAAACGCGATATCGCATCTCATTTCTATGTTTCATGGTAAGATATAATATGATTTGCGAAGTGCTATGTATTCCTCGTCTACACTTCAAATGAATGTAAATGCGACACTTCCTTGCAAGGAAATAGCGTTTGCAGATGTCTACGTATCGTAACAATAGAGTTCTTATGATACTTACAACGCGAAATCGCATCTCATTACTATGTTTCATGGTAAGATATAATATGATTTGCGAAGTGTTATGAATTCCTCGTCTACACTTCAAATGAATGTAAATGCGACGCCTCCTTGGAAAGAAATAGCGTTTGCAGATGTCTGCGTATCGTAGCAATAGATTTCTAATGCTTCTTAAAACGCGATATCGCATCTCATTTCTATGTTTCATGGTAAGATATAATATGATTTGCGAAGTGTCATATATTCCTTGTCTACACTTCAAATGAATGTAAATGCGACACTTCCTTGCTAGGAAATAGCGTCTGCAGATGTCTAGGTATCGTAGCAATAGAGTTCAAGTGCTTCTTAAAACGAGATATAGCATCTCATATCAACGTTTCATGATAAGATATAATATTCATTGCGAAGTGTTATGCATTCCTCGTATACGATTCAAATGAATGTAAATGCGACACTTTCTTGCAAGGAAATAGCGTTTGCAGATGTCTACGTATCGTAGCAATAGAGTTCTTGTGATTCTTAAAACGCGATATGGCATCTCATTTCTATGTTTCATGGTAAGATATAATATGATTTGCGAAGTGTTATGTATTCCTCGTCTACACTTCAAATGAATGTGAATGTGACACTTCCGCGATAGGAAATAGCGTTTGCAGATGTCTGCGTTTCGTAGCAATAGAGTTCTTAAGATTCTTAAAACGCGATATCGCATCTCATTTCTATGGTTCATGGTAAGATATAATATGATTTGCGATGTGTTATGTATTCCTCGTCTACACTTCAAATGAATGTAAATGCGTCACTTCCTTGCAAGGAAATAGCGTTTGCAGATTTCTAGGTATCGCAGCAATAGAGTTCTAATGCTGCTTAAAACGACATATAGCATCTCATATCTACGTTTCATGATAAGATATAATATTCATTGCGAAGTGTTATGCATTCCTCGTATACGATTCAAATGAATGTAAATGCGACACTTTCTTGCAAGGGAATAGCGTTTGCAGATGTCTACGTATCGTAGCAATAGAGTTCTTGTGATTCTTAAAACGCGATATCGCATCTCATTTCTATGTTTCATGGTAAGATATTATATAATTTGCGAAGTGTTATGTATTCCTCGTCTACACTTCAAATGAATGTAAATGCGACACTTCCTTGCTAGGAAATAGCGTCTGCAGATATCTAGGTATCGTAGCGATAGAGTTCTAATGCTTCTTAAAACGCGATATCGCACCTCATTTCTATGTTTCATGGTGAGATATAATATGATTTGCGAAGTGTTATGTATTCCTCGTCTACACTTCAAATGAATGTAAATGCAACACTTCCTTGCAAGGAAATAGCGTTTGCAGATTTCTGCGTATCGCAGCTATAGAGTTCTTATGATTCTTAAAACGCGATATCGCATCTCATTTCTATGTTTCATGGTAAGATATAATATGATTTGCGAAGTGTTATGTACTCCTCGTCTACACTTCAAATGAATGTAAATGTTACACTTCCTTGAAAGGAAATAGCGTCTGCAGATGTCTAGGTATCGTAGCGATAGAGTTCTAATGCTTCTTAAAACGCGATATCGCATCTCATTTCTATGTTTCATGGTAAGATATAATATGATTTGCGAAGTGTGATGTATTCCTCGTCTACACATCAAATGAATGTAAATGCGACACTTCCTTGCAAGGAAATAGCGTTTGCAGATGTCTACCTATCGTAGCAGTAGTGTTCTAATGCTTATTAAAAGGCGATAACGCATCTCATTTCTATGTTTCATGGTAAGATATAATATGATTTGCGAAGTGTTATGTATTCCTCGTCTACACTTCAAATGAATGTAAATGCGACACTTCCTTGCAAGGAAATAGCGTTTGCAGATGTCTACGTATCGTAACAATAGAGTTCTTATGATTCTTAAAACGCGAAATCGCATCTCATTTCTATGTTTCATGGTAAGATATAATATGATTTGCGAAGTGTTATGTATTCCTCGTCTACACTTCAAATGAATGTAAATGCGACACCTCCTTGGAAAGAAGTAGCGTTTGCAGATGTCTGCGTATCGTAGCAATAGATTTCTAATGCTTCTTAAAACGCGATATCGCATCTCATTTCTATGTTTCATGGTAAGATATAATATGATTTGCGAAGTGTCATATATTCCTCGTCTACACTTCAAATGAATGTAAATGCGACACTTCCTTGCTAGGAAATAGCGTCTGCAGATGTCTAGGTATCGTAGCAATAGAGTTCAAGTGCTTCTTAAAACGAGATATAGCATCTCATATCTACGTTTCATGATAAGATATAATATTCATTGCGAAGTGTTATGCATTCCTCGTATACGGTTCAAATGAATGTAAATGCGACACTTTCTTGCAAGGAAATAGCGTTTGCAGATGTCTACGTATCGTAGCAATAGAGTTCTTGTGATTCTTAAAACGCGATATGGCATCTCATTTCTATGTTTCATGGTAAGATATAATATGATTTGCGAAGTGTTATGTATTCCTCGTCTACACTTCAAGTGAATGTAAATGCGACACTTCCTTGCTAGGAAATAGCGTCTGCAGATGTCTAGCTATCGTAGCAACAGAGTTCTAATGCTTCTTCAAACGCGATATCGCATCTCATTTCTATGTTTCATGGTAAGATATTATATAATTTGCGAAGTGTTATGTATTCCTCGTCTACACTTCAAATGAATGTAAATGCGACACTTCCTTGCTAGGAAATAGCGTCTGCAGATATCTAGGTATCGTAGCGATAGAGTTCTAATGCTTCTTAAAACGCGATATCGCACCTCATTTCTATCTTTCATGGTGAGATATAATATGATTTGCGAAGTGTTATATATTCCTCGTCTACACTTCAAATGAATGTAAATGCGACACATCCTTGCAAGGAAATAGCGTTTGCAGATGTCTACCTATCGTAGCAGTAGTGTTCTAAAGCTTATTAAAATGCGATATCGCATTTCATTTCTATGTTTCATGGTAAGATATAATATGATTTGCGAAGTGTGTGCATTCCACGTCTACACTTCAAATGAATGTAAATGCGACACTTCCTTGCTAGGAAATAGCGTCTGCAGATGTCTAGGTATCGTAGCAGTAGAGTTCTAATGCTTATTAAAACGCGATATCGCATCTCATTTCTATGTTTCATGGTAAGATATAATATGATTTGCGAAGTGTGTGTATTCCACGTCTACACTTCAAATGAATGTAAATGCGACACTTCCTTGCAAAGAAATAGCGTTTGCAGATGTCTACGTATCGTAGCAATAGATTTCAAATGCTTCTTAAAACGCGATATCGCGTCACATTTCTGTGTTTCATGGTAAGATATAATATGATTTGCATAGTGTTATGTATTCCTCGTCTACACTTCATATGAATGTAAATGCGGCACTTCCTTGCTAGGAAATAGCGTCTGCAGATGTCTAGGTATCGTAGCAATAGAGTTCAAATGCTTCTTAAAACGAGATATTGCATCTCATATCTATGTTTCATGATAAGATATAATATTCATTGTGAAGTGTTATGCATTCCTCGTCTACGATTCAAATGAATGTAAATGCGACTCTTCCTTGCAAGGAAATAGCGTTTGCAGATATCTACGTATCGTAGCAATAGAGTTCTTATGATTCTTAAAACGCGATATAGCATCTCATTTCTATGTTTCATGGTAAGATATAATATGATTTGCGAAGTGTTATATATTCCTCGTCTACACTTCAAATGAATGTAAATGCGACACATCCTTGCAAGGAAATAGCGTTTGCAGATGTCTACGTATCGTAGCAATAGAGTTCTTATGATTCTCAAAACGCGATATCGCATCTCACTTCTATGTTTCATGGTAAGATATAATATGATTTGCGAAGTGTTATGTACTCCTCGTCTACACTTCAAATGAATGTAAATGCGACACTTCCTTGAAAGGAAAAAGCATCTGCAGATGTCTAGGTATCGTAGCGATAGGGATCTAATGCTTCTCAAAACGCAATATCGCATCTCATTTCTATGTTTCATGGTAAGATATAATATGATTTGCGAAGTGTGATGTATACCTCGTCTACACTTCAAATGAATGTAAATGCGACACTTCCTTGCAAGGAAATAGCGTTTGCAGATGTCTACCTATCGTAGCAGTAGTGTTCTAATGCTTATTAAAACGCGATATCGCATTTCATTTCTATGTTTCATGGTAAGATATAATATGATTTGCGAAGTGTGTGTATTCCACGTCTACACTTCAAATGAATGTAAATGCGACACTTCCTTGCAAAGAAATAGCGTTTGCAGATGTCTACGTATCGTAGCAATAGATTTCAAATGCTTCCTAAAACACGATATCGCATCACATTGCTATGTTTCATGGTAAGATATAATATGATTTGCGTAGTGTTATGTATTCCTCGTCTGCACTTCATATGAATGTAAATGCGAAACTTCCTTGCTAGGAAATAGCGTCTGCAGATGGCTAGGTATCGTAGCGATAGGGTTCTAATGTTTCTCAAAACACAATATCGCATCTCATTTCTATGTTTCATGGTAAGATATAATATGATTTGCGAAGTGTTATATACTCCTCGTCTACACTTCAAATGAATGTAAATGCGACACTTCCTTGAAAGGAAATAGCATCTGCAGATGTCTAGGTATCGTAGCGATATGGTTCTAATGCTTCTCAAAACGCAATATCGCATCTCATTTCTATGTTTCATGGTAAGATATAATATGATTTGCGAAGTGTGATGTATTCCTCGTCTACACTTCAAATGAATGTAAATGCGACACTTCCTTGCAAGGAAATTGCGTTTGCAGATGTCTACCTATCGTAGCAGTAGAGTTCTAATGCTTATTAAAACGCGATATCGCATTTCATTTCTATGTTTCATGGTAAGATATAATATGATTTGCGAAGTGTGTGTATTCCACGTCTACACTTCAAATGAATGTAAATGCGACACTTCCTTGCAAAGAAATAGCGTTTGCAGATGTCTACGTATCGTAGCAATAGATTTCAAATGCTTCTTAAAACGCGATAGCGCATCTCATTTCTATGTTTCATGGTAAGATATAATATGATTTGCGAAGTGTTATGTATTCCTCGTCTACACTTCATATGAATGTAAATGCGGCACTTCCTTGCTAGGAAATAGCGTCTGCAGATGTCTAGGTATCGTAGCAATAGAGTTCAAATGCTTCTTAAAACGAGATATTGCATCTCATATCTATGTTTCATGATAAGATATAATATTCATTGCGAAGTGTTATGCATTCCTGGTCTACGAATCAAATGAATGTAAATGCGACACTTCCTTGCAAGGAAATAGCGTTTGCAGATGTCTACGTATCGTAGCAATAGAGTTCTTATGATTCTTAAAACGCGATATCGATCTCAATTCTATGTTTCATGATAAGATATAATATGATTTGCGAAGTGTTATGTATTCCTCGTCTACACTTCATATGAATGTAAATGCAACACTTCCTTGGTAGGAAATAGCGTTTGCAGATGTCTACGTATCGTAGCAATAGTGTTCTTATGATTCTTACAACGCGATATCGTATCTCATTTCTATGTTTCATGGTAAGATATAATATGATTTGCGAAGTGTTATGTACTCCTCGTCTACACTTCAAATGAATGTAAATGCGACACTTCCTTGCTAGGAAATAGCGTTTGAAGATGTCTACGTATCGTAGCAATAGATTTCTATTGCTTTTTAAAACGCGATATCGCATCTCATTTCTATGTTTCATGGTAAGATATAATATGATTTGCGAAGTGCTATGTATTCCTCGTCTACACTTCAAATGAATGTAAATGCGACACTTCCTTGCAAGGAAATAGCGTTTGCAGATGTCTACGTATCGTAGCAATAGATTTCTAATGCTTCTTAAAACGCGATATCGCATCTCATTTCTATGTTTCATGGTAAGATATAATATGATTTGCGAAGTGTCATGTATTCCTCGTCTACACTTCAAATGAATGTAAATGCGACACTTCCTTGCAAAGAAATAGCGTTTGCAGATGTCTACGTATCGTAGCAATAGAGTTCTAATGCTTCTTAAAACGCGATATCGCGTCTCACTTCCATGTTTCATGGTAAGATATAATATGATTTGCGAAGTGTTATGTATTCCTCGTCTACACTTCATATGAATGTTAATGCGACACTTCCTTGCAAGGAAATAGCGTTTGCAAATGTCTACCTATCGTAGCCATAGGGTTCTAATGCTTCTTAAAACGCGATATCGCATCTCATTTCTATGTTTCATGGTAAGATAGAATATGATTTGCGAAGTGTTATGTATTATTCGTCTACACTTCAAATGAATGTAAATGCGACACTTCCTTGCAAAGAAATAGCGTTTTCAGAAGTCTACGTATCGTAGCAATAGATTTCTAATGCTTCTTAAAACGCGATATCGCATCTCATTTCTATGTTTCATGGTAAGATATAATATGATTTGCGAAGTGCTATGTATTCCTCGTCTACACTTCAAATGAATGTAAATGCGACACTTCCTTGCAAGGAAATAGCGTTTGCAGATGTCTACGTATCGTAGCAATAGATTTCTAATGCTTCTTAAAACGCGATATCGCATCTCATTTCTATGTTTCATGGTAAGATATAATATGATTTGCGAAGTGTCATGTATTCCTCGCCTACACTTCAAATGAATGTAAATCCGACACTTCCTTGCTAGGAAATAGCGTCTGCAGATGTCTAGGTATCGTAGCAATGGAGTTTTTATGATTCTTAGAGCGCGATATCGCATCTCATTTCTATGTTTCATGGTAAGATATAATATGATTTGCGAAGTGTTATGTATTCCTCGTCTACACTTCAAATGAATGTGAATGTGACACTTCCTTGCAAAGAAATAGCGTTTGCAGATGTCTACGTATCGTAGCAATAGAGTTCTAATGCTTCTTAAAACGCGATATCGCATCTCACTTCTATGTTTCATGATAAGATATAATATTCATTGCGAAGTGTCATGTATACATCGTATTCACTTCAAAAGAATGTAAATATGACACTTCCATGCTAGGAAATAGCGTTTGCAGATGTCTACGTACCGTAGCAATAGAGTAATAATGCTTCTTAAAACGAGATGTCGCATCTCACTGCTATGTTTCATGATAAGATATAATATTCATTATGGAGTGATATGTATACCTCGTACTCACTTCAAAAGAATGTAAATGCGACCCTTCTATGCTAGGAAATAGCCTTTGCAGATGTCTACGTATCGTAGCAATAGAGTTCTAATGCTTCTTAGAACGCGATACCGCATCTCACTTTTATGTTTCATGATAAGATATAATATTCATTGCGATGTGTCATGTATACCTCGTATTCACTTCAAAAGAATGTAAATGCGACACTTCCATGCTAGGAAATAGCGTTTGCAGATGTCTACGTATCGTAACAATAGAGTTCTAATGCTTCTCAAAACGCGAAATAGCACCTCATATCTATGCTTCATGATAAGATATAATATTCATTGCGAAGTGTCATGTATATCTCGTATTCACATCAAAAGAATGTAAATGCGACACTTCCATGCTAGGAAATAGCGTTTGCAGATGTCTACATATCGCAGCAATAGAGTTCCAATGCTTCCTAAAACGCGATATCGCATCTCCCTTCTATGTTTCATGATAAGGTATAATATTCATTGCGAAGTGTCATGTATACCTCGTATTCACTTCAAATGAATGTAAATGCGACACTTCCATGCTAGGAAATAGCGTTTGCAGATGTCTACGTATCGTAGCAATAGCGTAATAATGCTTTTTAAGACGAGATGTCGCATCTCTCTTCTATGTTTCATGATAAGATATATTATTCAGTGCGAAGTGTCATGTATACCTCGATTTCACTTCACAAGAATGTAAATGCGACACTTCCTTGCTAGGAAATATTGTTTGCAGATGTCTACGTATCACAGCAATAGAGTACTAATGCTTCTTAAAACGAGATGTCGTATTTCATTTCTATGTTTCGTAATAAGATATAATACTCATTGTGTAATGTTATATATACCTCGTATTCACTTCAGTGGAATGTAAGTGCCACATGTCCATGCTAGGAAATAGAGTTTGCAGATGTCTACGTATCGCAGCAATAGAGTTCTTATGCTTCTTAAAACGCGATAACGCATCTCTCTTCTATGTTTCATGATAAGGTATAATATTCATTGCGAAGTGTCATGTATATCTCGTATTCACTTCAAACGAATGTAAATGCGACACTTCCATGCTAGGAAATAGCGTTTGCAGATGTCTACGTATCGTAGCAATAGAGTTCTAGTGCTTCTTAGAAGGCGATATCGCATCTCACTTCTATGATTCATGATAAGATATAATATTCATTGCGAAGTGTCATGTATACCTCGTATTCACTTCAGAAGAATGTAAATATGACACTTCAATGCTAGGAAATAGCGTTTGCAGATGTCTACGTACCGTAGCAATAGAGTTCTAATGCTTCTTAAAACGAGATATTGCACCTCACTGCTGTGTTTCATGATAAGATATAATATTCATTATGGAGTGATATGTATACCTCGTACTCACTTCAAAAGAATGTAAATGCGACCCTTCCATGCTAGAAAATAGCGTTTGCAGATGTCTACGTATCGTAGCAATAGCGTAATAATGCTTTTTAAGACGAGATGTCGCATCTCACTGCTATGTTTCATGATGAGATATAATATTCATTATGGAGTGATATGTATACCTAGTACTCATTTCAAAAGAATGTAAATGCGACCCTTCCATGCTAGGGAATAGCCTTTGCAGATGTCTACGTATCGTAGCAATAGAGTTCTAATGATTCTTAGAACGCGATATCGCATCTCACTTTTATGTTTCATGATAAGATATAATATTCATTGCGAAGTGTCATGTATACCTCGTATTCACTTCAAAAGAATGTAAATGCGACACTTCCATGCTAGGAAATAGCGTTTGCAGATGTCTACGTATCGTAGCAATAGAGTTCTAATGATTCTCAAAACGCGATATAGCACCTCATTCCTATGTTTCATGATAAGATATAATATTCATTGCGATGTGTCATGTATATCTCGTATTCACATCAAAAGAATGTAAATGCGACACTTCCATGCTAGGGAATAGCCTTTGCAGGTGTCTACGTATCGTAGCAATAGAGTTCTAATGCTTCTTAAAACGCGATATCGCATCTCACTGCTATGCTTCATGATAAGATATAATATTCATTACGGAGTGATATGTATACATCGTACTCACTTCAAAAGAATGTAAATGCGACCCTTCCATGCTAGGGAATAGCCTTTGCACATGTCTACGTATCGTAGCAATAGAGTTCTAATGCTTCTCAAAACGCGATATAGCACCTCCTTCCTATATTTCATGACAAGATATAATATTCATTGCGAAGTGTCATGTATATCTCGTTTCACATCAAAAGAATGTAAATGCGACACTTCCATGCTAGGAAATAGCGTTTGCAGATGTCTACGTATCGTAGCAATAGAGTTCTAGTGCTTCTTAGAAGGCGATATCGCATCTCACATCTATGATTCATGATAAGATATAATATTCATTGCGAAGTGTCATGTATACCTCGTATTCACTTCAGAAGAATGTAAATATGACACTTCCATGCTAGGAAATAGCGTTTGCAGATGTCTACGTACCGTAGCAATAGAGTTCTAATGCTTCTTAAAACGAGATATTGCACCTCACTGCTGTGTTTCATGATAAGATATAATATTCATTATGGAGTGATATGTATACCTCGTACTCACTTCAAAAGAATGTAAATGCGACCCTTCCATGCTAGGGAATAGTTTTTGCAGATGTCTACGTATCGTAGCAATAGAGTTCTAATGCTTCTTAGAACGCGATATCGCATCTCACTTTTATGTTTCATGATAAGATATAATATTCATTGCGAAGTGTCATGTACACCTCGTATTCACTTCAAAAGAATGTAAATGCGACACTTCCATGCTAGGAAGTAGCGTTTACTGATGTCTAGGTATCGTAGCAATAGAGTTCAAGTGCTTCTTAAAACGAGATATTGCATCTCATATCTATGTTTCATGATAAGGTATAATATTCATTGTGAAGTGTTATGCATTCCTCGTCTACGATTCAAATGAATGTAAATGCGACTCTTCCTTGCAAGGAAATAGCGTTTGTAGATGTCTACGTATCGTAGCAATAGAGTTCTTATGATTCTTAAAACGCGATATAGCATCTCATTTCTATGTTTCATGGTAAGATATAATATGATTTGCGAAGTGTTATATATTCCTCGTCTACACTTCAAATGAATGTAAATGCGACACATCCTTGCAAGGAAATAGCGTTTGCAGATGTCTACGTATCGTAGCAATAGAGTTCTTATGATTCTCAAAACGCGATATCGCATCTCACTTCTATGTTTCATGGTAAGATATAATATGATTTGCGAAGTGTTATGTACTCCTCGTCTACACTTCAAATGAATGTAAATGCGACACTTCCTTGAAATGAAATGGCGTCTGCAGATGGCTAGGTATCGTAGCGATAGGGTTCAAATGTTTCTCAAAACACAATATCGCATCTCATTTCTATGTTTCATGGTAAGATATAATATGATTTGCGAAGTGTTATGTACTCCTCGTCTACACTTCAAATGAATGTAAATGCGACACTTCCTTGAAAGGAAATAGCATCTGCAGATGTCTAGGTATCGTAGCGATAGGGATCTAATGCTTCTCAAAACGCAATATCGCATCTCATTTCTATGTTTCATGGTAAGGTATAATATGATTTGCGAAGTGTGATGTATACCTCGTCTACACTTCAAATGAATGTAAATGCGACACTTCCTTGCAAGGAAATAGCGTTTGCAGATGTCTACGTATCGTAGCAATAGATTTCAAATGCTTCTTAAAACGCGATATCGCATCACATTTCTATGTTTCATGGTAAGATATAATATGATTTGCGAAGTGTGTCTATTGCACGTCTACACTTCATTTGAATGTAAATGCGGCACTTCCTTGCTAGGAAATAGCGTCTGCAGATGTCTAGGTATCGTAGCAGTAGTGTTCTAATGCTTATTAAAACGCGATATCGCATCTCATTTCTATGTTTCATGGTAAGATATAATATGATTTGCGAAGTGTGTGTATTCCACGTCTACACTTCAAATGAATATAAATGCGACACTTCCTTGCAAAGAAATAGCGTTTGCAGATGTCTACGTATCGTAGCAATAGATATCAAATGCTTCTTAAAACGCGATATCGCATCACATTTCTATGTTTCATGGTAAGATATAATATGATTTGCGTAGTGTTATGTATTCCTCGTCTACACTTCATATGAATGTAAATGCTGCACTTCCTTGCTAGGAAATAGCGTCTGCAGATGTCTAGGTATCGTAGCAATAGAGTTCAAATGCTTCTTAAAACGAGATATTGCATCTCATATCTATGTTTCATGATAAGATATAATATTCATTGCGAAGTGTGATGTATTCCTCGTCTACACTTCAAATGAATGTAAATGCGACACTTCCTTGCAAGGAAATAGCGTCTGCAAATATCTAGGTATCGTAGCGATAGAGTTCTAATACTTCTTAAAACGCGATATCGCACCTCATTTCTATGTTTCATGGTAAGATATAATATGATTTGCGAGGTGTTATGTATTCCTCGTCTACACTTCAAATGAATGTAAATGCGACACTTCCTTGAAAGGAAATAGCATCTGCAGATGTCTAGGTATCGTAGCGAAAGGTTTCTAATGCTTCTCAAAACGCAATATCGCATCTCATTTCTATGTTTCATGGTAAGATATAATATGATTTGCGAAGTGTGATGTATTCCTCGTCTACACTTCAAATGAATGTAAATGCGACACTTCCTTGCAAGGAAATTGCGTTTGCAGATGTCTACCTATCGTAGCAGTAGAGTTCTAATGCTTATTAAAACGCGATATTGCATTTCATTTCTATGTTTCATGGTAAGATATAATATGATTTGCGAAGTGTGTGTATTCCACGTCTACACTTCAAATGAATGTAAATGCGACACTTCCTTGCAAAGCAATAGCGTTTGCAGATGTCTACGTATCGTAGCAATAGATTTCAAATGCTTCTTAAAACGCGATAGCGCATCTCATTTCTATGTTTCATGGTAAGATATAATATGATTTGCGAAGTGTTATGTATTCCTCGTCTACACTTCATATGAATGTAAATGCGGCACTTCCTTGCTAGGAAATAGCGTCTGCAGATGTCTAGGTATCGTAGCAATAGAGTTCAAATGCTTCTTAAAACGAGATATTGCATCTCATATCTATGTTTCATGATAAGATATAAATTCATTGCGAAGTGTTATGCATTCCTGGTCTACGAATCAAATGAATGTAAATGCGACACATCCTTGCAAGGAAATAGCGTTTGCAGATGTCTACGTATCGTAGCAAAAGAGTTCTTATGATTCTTAAAACGCGATATCGATCTCAATTCTATGTTTCATGATAAGATATAATATGATTTGCGAAGTGTTATGTATTCCTCGTCTACACTTCAAATGAATGTAAATGCGACACTTCCTAGCAAGGAAATAGCGTTTGCAGATGTCTACCTATCGTAGCAATAGGGTTCTAATGCTTCTTAAAACGCGATATCGCACCTCATTTCTATGTTTCATGGTAAGATATAATATGATTTGCGAAGTGTTATGTATTCCTCGTCTGCACTTCATATGAATGTAAATGCGGCACTTCCTTGGTAGGAAATAGCGTTTGCAGATGTCTACGTATCGTAGCAATAGTGTTCTTATGATTCTTACAACGCGATATCGTATCTCATTTCTATGTTTCATGGTAAGATACAATATGATTTGCGAAGTGTTATGTATTCCTCGTCTACACTTCAATTGAACGTAAATGCGACACTTCCTTGCTAGGAAATAGCGTCTGCAGATGTCTAGGTATCGTAGCGATAGAGTTCTAATGCTTCTTAAAACGCGATATCGCACCTCATTTCCATGTTTCATGGTAAGATATAATATGATTTGCGAAGTGTTATGTATTCCTCGTCTACACTTCAAATGAATGTGAATGCGACACTTCCTGGCTAGAAAATAGCGTTTGAAGATGTCTACGTATCGTAGCAATAGATTTCTAATGCTTTTTAAAACGCGATATCGCATCTCATTTCTATGTTTCATGGTAAGATATAATATGATTTGCGAAGTGCTATGTATTCCTCGTCTACACTTCAAATGAATGTAAATGCGACACTTCCTTGCAAAGAAATAGCGTTTGCAGATGTATACGTATCGTAGCAATAGAGTTCTAATGCTTCTTAAAACGCGATATCGCATCTCACTTCCATGTTTCATGGTAAGATATAATATGATTTGCGAAGTGTTATGTATTCCTCGTCTACACTTCAAATGAATGTGAATGCGACACTTCCTCGCTAGAAAATAGCGTTTGAACATGTCTACGTATCGTAGCAATAGATTTCTAATGCTTTTTAAAACGCGATATCGCATCTCATTTCTATGTTTCATGGTAAGATATAATATGATTTGCGAAGTGCTATGTATTCCTCGTCTACACTTCAAATGAATGTAAATGCGACACTTTCTTGCAAGGAAATAGCGTTTGCAGATGTCTACGTATCGTAGCAATAGATTTCTAATGCTTCTTAAAACGCGATATCGCATCTCATTTCTATGTTTCATGGTAAGATATAATATGATTTGCGAAGTGTCATGTATTCCTCGTCTACACTTCAAATGAATGTAAATGCGACACTTCCTTGCAAAGAAATAGCGTTTGCAGATGTCTGCGTATCGTAGCAATAGAGTTCTAATGCTTCTTAAAACGCGATATCGCGTCTCACTTCCATGTTTCATGGTAAGATATAATATGATTTGCGACGTGTTATGTATTCCTCGTCTACATTTCATATGAATGTTAATGCGACACTTCCTTGCAAGGAAATAGCGTTTGCAAATGTCTACCTATCGTAGCCATAGGGTTCTAATGCTTCTTAAAACGCGACATCGCATCTCATTTCTATGTTTCATGGTAAGATATAATATGATTTGCGTAGTGTTATGTATTCCTCGTCTACACTTCATATGAATGTAAATGCGGCACTTCCTTGCTAGGAAATAGCGTCTGCAGATGTCTAGGTATCGTAGCAATAGAGTTCAAATGCTTCTTAAAACGAGATATTGCATCTCATATCTATGTTTCATGATAAGATATAATATTCATTGCGAAGTGTTATGCATTCCTCGTCTACGATTCAAATGAATGTAAATGCGACACATCCTTGCAAGGAAATAGCGTTTGCAGATGTCTACGTATCGTAGCAAAAGAGTTCTTATGATTCTTAAAACGCGATATCGATCTCAATTCTATGTTTCATGATAAGATATAATATGATTTGCGAAGTGTTATGTATTCCTCGTCTACACTTCAAATGAATGTAAATGCGACACTTCCTAGCAAGGAAATAGCGTTTGCAGATGTCTACCTATCGTAGCAATAGGGTTCTAATGCTTCTTAAAACGCGATATCGCACCTCATTTCTATGTTTCATGGTAAGATATAATATGATTTGCGAAGTGTTATGTATTCCTCGTCTACACTTCATATGAATGTAAATGCGGCACTTCCTTGGTAGGAAATAGCGTTTGCAGATGTCTACGTATCGTAGCAATAGTGTTCTTATGATTCTTACAACGCGATATCGTATCTCATTTCTATGTTTCATGGTAAGATACAATATGATTTGCGAAGTGTTATGTATTCCTCGTCTACACTTCAATTGAACGTAAATGCGACACTTCCTTGCTAGGAAATAGCGTCTGCAGATGTCTAGGTATCGTAGCGATAGAGTTCTAATGCTTCTTAAAACGCGATATCGCACCTCATTTCCATGTTTCATGGTAAGATATAATATGATTTGCGAAGTGTTATGTATTCCTCGTCTACACTTCAAATGAATGTGAATGCGACACTTCCTGGCTAGAAAATAGCGTTTGAAGATGTCTACGTATCGTAGCAATAGATTTCTAATGCTTTTTAAAACGCGATATCGCATCTCATTTCTATGTTTCATGGTAAGATATAATATGATTTGCGAAGTGCTATGTATTCCTCGTCTACACTTCAAATGAATGTAAATGCGACACTTCCTTGCAAAGAAATAGCGTTTGCAGATGTATACGTATCGTAGCAATAGAGTTCTAATGCTTCTTAAAACGCGATATCGCATCTCACTTCCATGTTTCATGGTAAGATATAATATGATTTGCGAAGTGTTATGTATTCCTCGTCTACACTTCAAATGAATGTGAATGCGACACTTCCTCGCTAGAAAATAGCGTTTGAACATGTCTACGTATCGTAGCAATAGATTTCTAATGCTTTTTAAAACGCGATATCGCATCTCATTTCTATGTTTCATGGTAAGATATAATATGATTTGCGAAGTGCTATGTATTCCTCGTCTACACTTCAAATGAATGTAAATGCGACACTTTCTTGCAAGGAAATAGCGTTTGCAGATGTCTACGTATCGTAGCAATAGATTTCTAATGCTTCTTAAAACGCGATATCGCATCTCATTTCTATGTTTCATGGTAAGATATAATATGATTTGCGAAGTGTCATGTATTCCTCGTCTACACTTCAAATGAATGTAAATGCGACACTTCCTTGCAAAGAAATAGCGTTTGCAGATGTCTGCGTATCGTAGCAATAGAGTTCTAATGCTTCTTAAAACGCGATATCGCGTCTCACTTCCATGTTTCATGGTAAGATATAATATGATTTGCGACGTGTTATGTATTCCTCGTCTACATTTCATATGAATGTTAATGCGACACTTCCTTGCAAGGAAATAGCGTTTGCAAATGTCTACCTATCGTAGCCATAGGGTTCTAATGCTTCTTAAAACGCGACATCGCATCTCATTTCTATGTTTCATGGTAAGATATAATATGATTTGCGTAGTGTTATGTATTCCTCGTCTACACTTCATATGAATGTAAATGCGGCACTTCCTTGCTAGGAAATAGCGTCTGCAGATGTCTAGGTATCGTAGCAATAGAGTTCAAATGCTTCTTAGAACGTGATATTGCATCTCATATCTATGTTTCATGATAAGATATAATATTCATTGCGAAGTGTTATGCATTCCTCGTCTACGATTCAAATGAATGTAAATGCGACTCTTCCTTGCAAGGAAATAGCGTTTGCAGATGTCTACGTATCGTAGCAATAGAGTTCTTATGATTCTTAAAACGCGATATAGCATCTCATTTCTATGTTTCATGGTAAGATATAATATGATTTGCGAAGTGTTATATATTCCTCGTCTACACGTCAAATGAATGTAAATGCGACACATCCTTGTAAGGAAATAGCGTTTGCTGATGTCTACGTATCGTAGCAATAGAGTTCTTATGATTCTCAAAACGCGATATCGCATCTCACTTCTATGTTTCATGGTAAGATATAATATGATTTGCGAAGTGTTATGTATTCCTCGTCTACACTTCAAATGAATGTAAATGCGAAACTTCCTTGCTAGGAAATAGCGTCTGCAGATGTCTAGACATCGTAGCGATAGAGTTCTAATGCTTCTTAAAACGCGATATCGCACCTCATTTCTATGTTTCATGGTAAGATATAATATGATTTGCGAAGTGTTATGTACTCCTCGTCTACACTTCAAATGAATGTAAATGCGACACTTCCTTGAAATGAAATAGCGTCTGCAGATGGCTAGGTATCGTAGCGATAGGGTTCTAATGTTTCTCAAAACACAATATCGCATCTCATTTCTATGTTTCATGGTAAGATATAATATGATTTGCGAAGTGTTATATACTCCTCGTCTACACTTCAAATGAATGTAAATGCGACACTTCCTTGAAAGGAAATAGCATCTGCAGATGTCTAGGTATCGTAGCGATAGGGTTCTAGTGCTTCTCAAAACGCAATATCGCATCTCATTTCTATGTTTCATGGTAAGATATAATATGATTTGCGAAGTGTGATGTATTCCTCGTCTACACTTCAAATGAATGTAAATGCGACACTTCCTTGCAAGGAAATTGCGTTTGCAGACGTCTACCTATCGTAGCAGTAGAGTTCTAATGCTTATTAAAACGCGATATCGCATTTCATTTCTATGTTTCATGGTAAGATATAATATGATTTGCGAAGTGTGTGTATTCCACGTCTACACTTCAAATGAATGTAAATGCGATACTTCCTGGCAAGGAAATAGCTTTTGCAGATGTCTAAGTATCGTAGCAATAGAGTTCTTATGATTGTTAAAACGCGAAATCGCATCTCATTTCTATGTTTCATGGTAAGATATAATATGATTTGCAAAGTATTATGTACTCCTCGTCTATACTTCAAATGAATGTAAATGCGACACTTCCTTGAAAGGAAATAGCGTCTGCAGATGTCTAGGTATCGTAGCGATAGAGTTCTAATGCTTCATAAATCGCGATATCGCATCTCATTTCTATGTTTCATGGTAAGATATAATATAATTTGCGAAGTGTTATGTATTCCTCGTCTACACTTCAAATGAATGTAAATGCGACACTTCCTTGCAAGGAAATAGCGTTTGCAGATGTCTACCTATCGTAGCAGTAGTGTTCTAATGCTTATTAAAACGCGATAACGCATCTCATTTCTATGTTTCATGGTAAGATATAATATGATTTGCGAAGTGTTATGTATTCCTCGTCTACACTTCATATGAATGTAAATGCGGCACTTCCTTGCTAGGAAATAGCGTCTGCAGATGTCTAGGTATCGTAGCAATAGAGTTCAAATGCTTCTTAAAACGAGATATTGCATCTCATATCTATGTTTCATGATAAGATATAATATTCATTGCGAAGTGTGATGTATTCCTCGTCTACACTTCAAATGAATGTAAATGCGACACTTCCTTGCTAGGAAATAGCGTCTGCAGATGTCTAGGTATCGTAGCAATAGAGTTCAAATGCTTCTTAAAACGAGATATTGCATCTCATATCTATGTTTCATGATAAGATATAATATTCATTGCGAAGTGTTATGCATTCCTGGTCTACGAATCAAATGAATGTAAATGCGACACATCCTTGCAAGGAAATAGCGTTTGCAGATGTCTACGTATCGTAGCAAAAGAGTTCTTATGATCCTTAAAACGCGATATCGATCTCAATTCTATGTTTCATGATAAGATATAATATGATTTGCGAAGTGTTATGTATTCCTCGTCTACACTTCAAATGAATGTAAATGCGACACTTCCTTGAAAGGAAATAGCATCTGCAGATGTCTAGGTATCGTAGCGAAAGGTTTCTAATGCTTCTCAAAACGCGATATCGCACCTCATTTCTATGTTTCATGGTAAGATATAATATGATTTGCGAAGTGTTATGTATTCCTCGTCTACACTTCATATGAATGTAAATGCGGCACTTCCTTGGTAGGAAATAGCGTTTGCAGATGTCTACGTATCGTAGCAATAGTGTTCTTATGATTCTTACAACGCGATATCGTATCTCATTTCTATGTTTCATGGTAAGATATAATATGATTTGCGAAGTGTTATGTATTCCTCGTCTACACTTCAAATGAATGTAAATGCGACACTTCCTTGCAAAGAAATAGCGTTTGCAGATGTATACGTATCGTAGCAATAGAGTTCTAATGCTTCTTAAAACGCGATATCGCATCTCACTTCCATGTTTCATGGTAAGATATAATATGATTTGCGAAGTGTTATGTACTCCTCGTCTACACTTCAAATGAATGTGAATGCGACACTTCCTCGCTAGAAAATAGCGTTTGAAGATGTCTACGTATCGTAGCAATAGATTTCTAATGCTTTTTAAAACGCGATATCGCATCTCATTTCTATGTTTCATGGTAAGATATAATATGATTTGCGAAGTGCTATGTATTCCTCGTCTACACTTCAAATGAATGTAAATGCGACACTTTCTTGCAAGGAAATAGCGTTTGCAGATGTCTACGTATCGTAGCAATAGATTTCTAATGCTTCTTAAAACGCGATATCGCATCTCATTTCTATGTTTCATGGTAAGATATAATATGATTTGCGAAGTGTCATGTATTCCTCGTCTACACTTCAAATGAATGTAAATGCGACACTTCCTTGCAAAGAAATAGCGTTTGCAGATGTCTGCGTATCGTAGCAATAGAGTTCTAATGCTTCTTAAAACGCGATATCGCGTCTCACTTCCATGTTTCATGGTAAGATATAATATGATTTGCGACGTGTTATGTATTCCTCGTCTACATTTCATATGAATGTTAATGCGACACTTCCTTGCAAGGAAATAGCGTTTGCAAATGTCTACCTATCGTAGCCATAGGGTTCTAATGCTTCTTAAAACGCGGCATCGCATCTCATTTCTATGTTTCATGGTAACATATAATATGATTTGCGTAGTGTTATGTATTCCTCGTCTACACTTCATATGAATGTAAATGCGGCACTTCCTTGCTAGGAAATAGCGTCTGCAGATGTCTAGGTATCGTAGCAATAGATTTCAAATGCTTCTTAAAACGTGATATTGCATCTCATATCTATGTTTCATGATAAGATATAATATTCATTGCGAAGTGTTATGCATTCCTCGTCTACGATTCAAATGAATGTAAATGCGACTCTTCCTTGCAAGGAAATAGCGTTTGCAGATGTCTACGTATCGTAGCAATAGAGTTCTTATGATTCTTAAAACGCGATATAGCATCTCATTTCTATGTTTCATGGTAAGATATAATATGATTTGCGAAGTGTTATATATTCCTCGTCTACACGTCAAATGAATGTAAATGCGACACATCCTTGTAAGGAAATAGCGTTTGCAGATGTCTACGTATCGTAGCAATAGAGTTCTTATGATTCTCAAAACGCGATATCGCATCTCACTTCTATGTTTCATGGTAAGATATAATATGATTTGCGAAGTGTTATGTATTCCTCGTCTACACTTCAAATGAATGTAAATGCGAAACTTCCTTGCTAGGAAATAGCGTCTGCAGATGTCTAGACATCGTAGCGATAGAGTTCTAATGCTTCTTAAAACGCGATATCGCACCTCATTTCTATGTTTCATGGTAAGATATAATATGATTTGCGAAGTGTTATGTACTCCTCGTCTACACTTCAAATGAATGTAAATGCGACACTTCCTTGAAATGAAATAGCGTCTGCAGATGGCTAGGTATCGTAGCGATAGGGTTCTAATGTTTCTCAAAACACAATATCGCATCTCATTTCTATGTTTCATGGTAAGATATAATATGATTTGCGAAGTGTTATATACTCCTCGTCTACACTTCAAATGAATGTAAATGCGACACTTCCTTGAAAGGAAATAGCATCTGCAGATGTCTAGGTATCGTAGCGATAGGGTTCTAGTGCTTCTCAAAACGCAATATCGCATCTCATTTCTATGTTTCATGGTAAGATATAATATGATTTGCGAAGTGTGATGTATTCCTCGTCTACACTTCAAATGAATGTAAATGCGACACTTCCTTGCAAGGAAATTGCGTTTGCAGACGTCTACCTATCGTAGCAGTAGAGTTCTAATGCTTATTAAAACGCGATATCGCATTTCATTTCTATGTTTCATGGTAAGATATAATATGATTTGCGAAGTGTGTGTATTCCACGTCTACACTTCAAATGAATGTAAATGCGATACTTCCTAGCAAGGAAATAGCTTTTGCAGATGTCTAAGTATCGTAGCAATAGAGTTCTTATGATTGTTAAAACGCGAAATCGCATCTCATTTCTATGTTTCATGGTAAGATATAATATGATTTGCAAAGTATTATGTACTCCTCGTCTATACTTCAAATGAATGTAAATGCGACACTTCCTTGAAAGGAAATAGCGTCTGCAGATGTCTAGGTATCGTAGCGATAGAGTTCTAATGCTTCATAAATCGCGATATCGCATCTCATTTCTATGTTTCATGGTAAGATATAATATAATTTGCGAAGTGTTATGTATTCCTCGTCTACACTTCAAATGAATGTAAATGCGACACTTCCTTGCAAGGAAATAGCGTTTGCAGATGTCTACCTATCGTAGCAGTAGTGTTCTAATGCTTATTAAAAAGCGATAACGCATCTCATTTCTATGTTTCATGGTAAGATATAATATGATTTGCGAAGTGTTATGTATTCCTCGTCTACACTTCATATGAATGTAAATGCGGCACTTCCTTGCTAGGAAATAGCGTCTGCAGATGTCTAGGTATCGTAGCAATAGAGTTCAAATGCTTCTTAAAACGAGATATTGCATCTCATATCTATGTTTCATGATAAGATATAATATTCATTGCGAAGTGTTATGCATTCCTGGTCTACGAATCAAATGAATGTAAATGCGACACATCCTTGCAAGGAAATAGCGTTTGCAGATGTCTACGTATCGTAGCAAAAGAGTTCTTATGATCCTTAAAACGCGATATCGATCTCAATTCTATGTTTCATGATAAGATATAATATGATTTGCGAAGTGTTATGTATTCCTCGTGTGACACTTCAAATGAATGTGAATGCGACACTTCCTCGCTAGAAAATAGCGTTTGAAGATGTCTACGTATCGTAGCAAGAGATTTCTAATGCTTTTTAAAACGCGATATCGCATCTCATTTCTATGTTTCATGGTAAGATATAATATGATTTGCGAAGTGCTATGTATTCCTCGTCTACACTTCAAATGAATGTAAATACGACACTTCCTTGCAAGGAAATAGCGTTTGCAGATGTCTACGTATCGTAGCAATAGATTTCTAATGCTTCTTAAAACGTGATATTGCATCTCATATCTATGTTTCATGATAAGATATAATATTCATTGCGAAGTGTTATGCATTCCTCGTCTACACTTCAAATGAATGTAAATGCGACACTTCCTTGCAAAGAAATAGCGTTTGCAGATGTCTACGTATCGTAGCAATAGAGTTCTAATGCTTCTTAAAACGCGATATCGCGTCTCACTTCCATGTTTCATGGTAAGATATAATATGATTTGCGAAGTGTTATGTATTCCTCGTCTACACTTCATATGAATGTTAATGCGACACTTCCTTGCAAGGAAATAGCGTTTGCAAATGTCTACCTATCGTAGCCATAGGGTTCTAATGCTTCTTAAAACGCGATATCGCATCTCATTTCTATGTTTCATGGTAAGATAGAATATGATTTGCGAAGTGTTATGTATTATTCGTCTACACTTCAAATGAATGTAAATGCGACACTTCCTTGCAAAGAAATAGCGTTTTCAGAAGTCTACGTATCGTAGCAATAGATTTCTAATGCTTCTTAAAACGCGATATCGCATCTCATTTCTATGTTTCATGGTAAGATATAATCTGATTGGCGAAGTGTCATGTATTCCTCGCCTACACTTCAAATGAATGTAAATCCGACACTTCCTTGCAAAGAAATAGCGTCTGCAGATGTCTAGGTATCGTAGCAATGGAGTTTTTATGATTCTTAGAGCGCGATATCGCATCTCATTTCTATGTTTCATGGTAAGATATAATATGATTTGCGAAGTGTTATGTATTCCTCGTCTACACTTCAAATGAATGTGAATGCGACACTTCCTTGCAAAGAAATAGCGCTTGCAGATGTCTACGTATCGTAGCAATAGAGTTCTAATGCTTCTTAAAATGCGATATCGCATTTCATTTCCATGTTTCATGGTAAGATATAATATGATTTGCGAAGTGTTATGTATTCCTCGTCTACACTTCAAATGAATGTAAATGCGACACTTCCTTGCTAGGAAATAGCGTCTGCAGATGTCTAGGTATCGTAGCGATGGAGTTCTAATGCTACTTAAAACGCGATATCGCATCTCATTTCTATGTTTCATGGTAAGATATAATATGATTTGCGAAGTGTTATGTATTCCTCGCCTACACTTCAAGTGAATGTAAATGCGACACTTCCTTGCAAGGAAATAGCGTCTGCAGATGTCTACGTATCGTAGCAATAGAGTTCTAATTCTTCTTAAAACGCGATATCGCATCTCATTTCTATGTTTCATGGTAAGATATAATATGATTTGCGAAGTGTTATGTATTCCTCGTCTACACTTCATATGAATGTAAAAGCGACACTTCCTTGCAAGGAAATAGCGTTTGCAAATGTCTAGGTATCGTAGCGATAGAGATCTAATGCTTCTCAAAACACAATATCGCATCTCATTTCAATGTTTCATGGTAAGATATAATATGATTTGCGAAGTGTGATGTATTCCTCGTCTACACTTCAAATGAATGTAAATGCGACACTTCCTTGAAAGGAAATAGCGTTTGCAGATGTCTACCTATCGTAGCAGTAGAGTTCTAATGCTTATTAAAACGCGATATCGCATCTCATTTCTATGTTTCATGGTAAGATATAATATGATTTGCGAAGTGTTATGTATTCCTCATCTACACTTCAAATGAATGTAAATGCGACACTTCCTTGCAAAGAAATAGCGTTTGCAGATGTCTACGTATCGTAGCAATAGATTTCTAATGCTTCTTAAAACGCGATGTCGCATCTCATTTCTATGTTTCATGGTAAGATATAATATGATTTGCGAAGTGTTATGTATTCCTCGTCTACACTTCGAATGAATGTGAATGCGACACTTCCTCGCTAGGAAATATCGTTTGCAGATGTCTACGTATCGTAGCAATAGTGTTCTTAAGATTCTTAAAACGCGATATCGTATCACATTCCTATGTTTCATGGTAAGATATAATATGATTTGCGAAGTGTTATGTATTCCTCGTCTACAATTCAAATGAATGTAAATGCGACACTTCCTTGCTAGGAAATAGCGTATGCAGATGTCTAGGTATCGTAGCGATGGAGTTCTAATACTTCTTAAAACGCGATGTCGCATCTCATTTCTATGTTTCATGGTAAGATATAATATGATTTGCGAAGTGTTATGTATTCCTCGTCTACACTTCAAATGATTGTGAATGCGACACTTCCTTGCAAAGAAATAGCGTTTGCAGATGTCTACGTATCGTAGCAATAGATTTCTAATGCTTCTTAAAACGCGATATCGCATCTCATTTCTATGTTTCATGGTAAGATATAATATGATTAGCGAAGTGTCATGTATTCCTCGTCTACACTTCAAATGAATGTAAATGCGACACTTCCATGCTGGGGAATAGCGTTTTCAGAAGTCTACGTATCGTAGCAATAGATTTCTAATGCTTCTTAAAACGCGATATCGCATCTCATTTCTATGTTTCATGGTAAGATATAATCTGATTGGCGAAGTGTCATGTATTCCTCGCCTACACTTCAAATGAATGTAAATCCGACACTTCCTTGCTAGGAAATAGCGTCTGCAGATGTCTAGGTATCGTAGCAATGGAGTTTTTATGATTCTTAGAGCGCGATATCGCATCTCATTTCTATGTTTCATGGTAAGATATAATATGATTTGCGAAGTGTTATGTATTCCTCATCTACACTTCAAATGAATGTAAATGCGACACTTCCTTGCAAAGAAATAGCGTTGCAGATGTCTACGTATCGTAGCAATAGATTTCTAATGCTTCTTAAAACGCGATGTCGCATCTCATTTCTATGTTTCATGGTAAGATATAATATGATTTGCGAAGTGTTATGTATTCCTCGTCTACACTTCGAATGAATGTGAATGCGACACTTCCTCGCTAGGAAATAGCGTTTGCAGATGTCTACGTATCGTAGCAATAGTGTTCTTAAGATTCTTAAACGCGATATCGTATCACATTTCTATGTTTCATGGTAAGATATAATATGATTTGCGAAGTGTTATGTATTCCTCGTCTACAATTCAAATGAATGTAAATGCGACACTTCCTTGCTAGGAAATAGCGTATGCAGATGTCTAGGTATCGTAGCGATAGAGTTCTAATACTTCTTAAAACGCGATGTCGCATCTCATTTCTATGTTTCATGGTAAGATATAATATGATTTGCGAAGTGTTATGTATTCCTCGTCTACACTTCAAATGATTGTGAATGCGACACTTCCTTGCAAAGAAATAGCGTTTGCAGATGTCTACGTATCGTAGCAATAGATATCTAATGCTTCTTAAAACGCGATATCGCATCTCACTTCTATGTTTCATGGTAAGATATAATATGATTTGCGAAGAGTCATGTATTCCTCGTCTACACTTCAAATGAATGTAAATGCGACACTTCCTTGCAAGGAAATAGCGTCTGCAGATGTCTACGTATCGTAGCAATAGAGTTCTAATTCTTCTTAAAACGCGATATCGCATCTCATTTCTATGTTTCATCGTAAGATATAATATGATTTGCGAAGTGTTATGTATTCCTCGTCTACACTTCATATGAATGTAAAAGCGACACTTCCTTGCAAGGAAATAGCGTTTGCAAATGTCTACCTATCGTAGCAATAGAGTTCTTATGATTCTTAAAACGCGATATCGCAACTCATTTCTATGTTTCATGGTAAGATATAATATGATTTGCGAAGTGTTATGTACTCCTCGTTTACACTTCAAATGAATGTAAATGCGACACTTCCTTGAAAGGAAATAGCGTCTGCAGATGTCTAGGTATCGTAGCGATAGAGATCTAATGCTTCTCAAAACACAATATCGCATCTCATTTCAATGTTTCATGGTAAGATATAATATGATTTGCGAAGTGTGATGTATTCCTCGTCTACACTTCAAATGAATGTAAATGCGACACTTCCTTGAAAGGAAATAGCGTTTGCAGATGTCTATCTATCGTAGCAGTAGAGTTCTAATGCTTATTAAAACGCGATATCGCATCTCATTTCTATGTTTCATGGTAAGATATAATATGATTTGCGAAGTGTTATGTATTCCTCATCTACACTTCAATGAATGTAAATGCGACACTTCCTTGCAAAGAAATAGCGTTTGCAGATGTCTACGTATCGTAGCAATAGATTTCTAATGCTTCTTAAAACGCGATATCGCATCTCATTTCTATGTTTCATGGTAAGATATAATATGATTAGCGAAGTGTCATGTATTCCTCGTCTACACTTCAAATGAATGTAAATGCGACACTTCCATGCTGGGGAATAGCGTTTTCAGAAGTCTACGTATCGTAGCAATAGATTTCTAATGCTTCTTAAAACGCGATATCGCATCTCATTTCTATGTTTCATGGTAAGATATAATCTGATTGGCGAAGTGTCATGTATTCCTCGCCTACACTTCAAATGAATGTAAATCCGACACTTCCTTGCTAGGAAATAGCGTCTGCAGATGTCTAGGTATCGTAGCAATGGAGTTTTTATGATTCTTAGAGCGCGATATCGCATCTCATTTCTATGTTTCATGGTAAGATATAATATGATTTGCGAAGTGTTATGTATTCCTCGTCTACACTTCAAATGAATGTGAATGCGACACTTCCTTGCAAAGAAATAGCGTTTGCAGATGTCTACGTATCGTAGCAAAGGAGTTCTAATGCTTCTTAAAATGCGATATCGCATTTCATTTCCATGTTTCATGGTAAGATATAATATGATTTGCGAAGTGTTATGTATTCCTCGTCTACACTTCAAATGAATGTAAATGCGACACTTCCTTGCTAGGAAATAGCGTCTGCAGATGTCTAGGTATCGTAGCGATGGAGTTCTAATGCTACTTAAAACGCGATATCGCATCTCATTTCTATGTTTCATGGTAAGATATAATATGATTTGCGAAGTGTTATGTATTCCTCGCCTACACTTCAAGTGAATGTAAATGCGACACTTCCTTGCAAGGAAATAGCGTCTGCAGATGTCTACGTATCGTAGCAATAGAGTTCTAATTCTTCTTAAACGCGATATCGCATCTCATTTCTATGTTTCATGGTAAGATATAATATGATTTGCGAAGTGTTATGTATTCCTCGTCTACACTTCATATGAATGTAAAAGCGAAACTTCCTTGCAAGGAAATAGCGTTTGCAAATGTCTAGGTATCGTAGCGATAGAGATCTAATGCTTCTCAAAACACAATATCGCATCTCATTTCAATGTTTCATGTAAGATATAATATGATTTGCGAAGTGTGATGTATTCCTCGTCTACACTTCAAATGAATGTAAATGCGACACTTCCTTGAAAGGAAATAGCGTTTGCAGATGTCTACCTATCGTAGCAGTAGAGTTCTAATGCTTATTAAAACGCGATATCGCATCTCATTTCTATGTTTCATGGTAAGATATAATATGATTTGCGAAGTGTTATGTATTCCTCATCTACACTTCAAATGAATGTAAATGCGACACTTCCTTGCAAAGAAATAGCGTTTGCAGATGTCTACGTATCGTAGCAATAGATTTCTAATGCTTCTTAAACGCGATGTCGCATCTCATTTCTATGTTTCATGGTAAGATATAATATGATTTGCGAAGTGTTATGTATTCCTCGTCTACACTTCGAATGAATGTGAATGCGACACTTCCTCGCTAGGAAATAGCGTTTGCAGATGTCTACGTATCGTAGCAATAGTGTTCTTAAGATTCTTAAAACGCGATATCGTATCACATTTCTATGTTTCATGGTAAGATATAATATGATTTGCGAAGTGTTATGTACTCCTCGTTTACACTTCAAATGAATGTAAATGCGACACTTCCATGCTGGGGAATAGCGTCTGCAGATGTCTAGGTATCGTAGCAATAGGGTTCAAATGCTCCTTAAAACGAGATATTGCATCTCATATCTATCTTTCATGATAAGATATATTATTCATTGCGAAGTGTTATACATTCCTCGTATACGATACAAATGAATCTAAATGCGACACTTCCTTGCAAGGAAATAGCGTTTGCAGTTGTCTACGTATCGTAGCAATAGATTTCTAATGCTTCTTAAAACGCGATATCGCATCTCATTTCTATGTTTCATGGTAAGATATAATATGATTTGCGAAGTGTTATGTATTCCTCGTCTACACTTCATATGAATGTAAAAGCGACACTTCCTTGCAAGGAAATAGCTTTTGCAAATGTCTACGTATCGTAGCAATAGAGTTCTTATGATTCTTAAACGCGATATCGCAACTCATTTCTATGTTTCATGGTAAGATATAATATGATTTCCGAAGTGTTATGTATTCCTAGTCTACACTTCAAATGAATGTGAATGCGACTCTTCCTCGCTAGGAAATAGCGTTTGCAGATGTCTACGTATCGTAGCAATAGTGTTCTTATGATTCTTAAAACGCGATATCGCATCTCATTTCTATGTTTCATGGTAAGATATAATATGATTTGCGAAGTGTTATGTATTCCTCGTCTACACTTCAAATGAATGTAAATGCGACACTTCATGCTGGGGAATAGCGTCTGCAGATGTCTAGGTATCGTAGCAATAGGGTTCAAATGCTTCTTAAAACGAGATATTGCATTTCATATTTTTGTTTCATGATAAGATATATTATTCATTGCGAAGTGTTATGCATTCCTCGTATACGATACAAATGAATCTAAATGCGACACTTCCTTGCAAGGAAATAGCGTTTGCAGTTGTCTACGTATCGTAGCAATAGAGTTCTTATGATTCTTAAAACGCGATATCGCATCTCATTTCTATGTTTTATGGTAAGATATAATATGATTTGCGAAGTGTTATGTATTCCTCGTCTACACTTCAAAGGAATGTAAATGCGACACTTCCTTGCTAGGAAATAGCGTCTGCAGATGTCTCGGTATCGTAGCGATAGTGTTCTAATGCTTCTTAAAACGCGATATCGCATCTCATTTCTATGTTTCATGGTAAGATATAATATGATTTGCGAAGTGTTATATATTCCACGTCTACACATCAAATGAATGTAAATGCGACACTTCCTTGCAAAGAAATAGCGTTTGCAGATGTCTACGTATCGTAGCAATAGATTTCTAATGCTTCTTAAAACGCGATATCGCATCTCTTTTCTATGTTTCATGGTAAGATATAATATGATTTGCGAAGTGTCATGTATTCCTCGGCTACACTTCAAATGAATGTAAATGCGACACTTCCCTGCAAGGAAATAGCGTTTGCAGATGTCTACGTATCGAAGTAATAGAGTTCAAATGATTCTTAAAACGAGATATTGCATCTCATATCTATGTTTCATGATAAGATATAATATTCATTGCGAAGTGTTATACATTCCTCGTCTACGATTCAAATGAACGTAAATGCGACCCTTCCTTGCAAGGAAATAGCGTTTGCAGATGTCTACGTATCGAAGCAATAGAGTTCAAATGCTTCTTAAAACGAGATATTGCATCTCATATCTATGTTTCATGATAAGATATAATATTCATTGCGAAGTGTCATGTATTCCTCGTCTACACTTCAAATGAATGTAAATGCGATACTTCCTTGCAAGGAAATAGCGTTTGCAGATGTCTACGTATCGAAGTAATAGAGTTCAAATGATTCTTAAAACGAGATATTGCATCTCATATCTATGTTTCATGATAAGATATAATATTCATTGCGAAGTGATATGCATTCCTCGTCTACGATTCAAATGAACGTAAATGCGACACTTCCTTGCAAGGAAATAGCGTTTGCAGATGTCTACGTGTCGAAGCAATAGAGTTCAAATGCTTCTTAAAACGAGATATTGCATCTCATATCTATGTTTCATGATAAGATATAATATTCATAGCGAAGTGTTATGTATTCCTCGTCTACACTTCAAATGAATGTAAATGCGACACTTCCTCGCTAGGAAATATCGTTTGCAGATGTCTACGTATCGTAGCGATAGAGTTCTAATGCTTCTTAAAGCGCGATATCGCATCTCATTTCTATGTTTCATGGTAAGATATAATATGATTTGCGAAGTGTTATGTATTTCTCGTCTACACTTCAAATGAATGTAAATGCGACACTTCCTTGCAGGGAAATAGCGTTTGCAGATTTCTACGTATTGTAGCAATAGATTTCTAATGCTTCTTAAACGCGATATCACATCTCATTTCTATGTTTCATGGCAAGATATAATATGATTTGCGAAGTGTCATGTATTCCTCGTCTACACTTCAAATGAATGTAAATGCGACACTTCCTTGCAAGGAAATAGCGTTTGCAGATGTCTACGTATCGAAGTAATAGAGTTCAAATGATTCTTAAAACGAGATATTGCATCTCATATCTATGTTTCATGATAAGATATAATATTCATTGCGAAGTGTTATACATTCCTCGTCTACGATTCAAATGAACGTAAATGCGACCCTTCCTTGCAAGGAAATAGCGTTTGCAGATGTCTACGTATCGAAGCAATAGAGTTCAAATGCTTCTTAAAACGAGATATTGCATCTCATATCTATGTTTCATGATAAGATATAATATTCATTGCGAAGTGTTATGCATTCCTCGTCTATGATTCAAATGAATGTAAATGCGACACTTCCTTGCTAGGAAATAGCGTCTGCAGATGTCTAGGTATCGTAGCAATAGAGTTCAAATGCTTCTTAAAACGAGATATCGCATCTCATTTCTATGTTTTAATGTAAGATATAATATGATTTGCGAAGTGTTATGTATTCCTCGTCTGCACTTCAAATGAATGTAAATGCGACACCTCCTTGCAAAGAAAAAGCGTTTGCAGATGGCTACGTATCGTAGCATTAGATTTCTAATGCTTCTTAAAACGCGATATCGTATCTCATTTCTATGTTTCATGGTAAGATATAATATTCATTGCGAAGATGTTATGCATTCCTCGTCTACGATTCAAATGAATGTAAATGCGACACTTCCTTGCAAGGAAATAGCGCTTGCAGATGTCTACGTATCGTAGCAATAGAGTTCTTACGATTCTTAAAATGCGACATCGCATCTCATTTCTATATTTCATGGCAAGATATAATATGATTTGCGAAGTGTTATGCATTCCCCGTCTACGATTCAAATGAATGTAAATGCGACACTTCCTTGCAAGGAAATAGCGTTTGCAGATGTCTACCTATCGTAGCAATAGAGTTCTAATGCTTCTTAAAACGCGATATCGCATCTCATTTCTATGTTTCATGGTAAGATATAATATGATTTGCGAAGTGTCATGTATTCCTCGTCTACACTTCAATGAATGTAAATGCGACACTTCCTTGCTAGGAAATAGCGTCTGCAGATGTCTAGGTATCGCAGCAATAGAGTTCAAATGCATCTTAAACGAGATATTGCATCTCATATCTATGTTTCATGATAAGATATAATATTCATTGCGAAGTGTTATACATTCCTCGTATACGATTCAAATGAATGTAAATGCGACACTTCCTTGCAAGGAAAAAGCGTTTGCGGTTGTCTACGTATCGTAGCATTAGAGTTCTTATGATTCTTAAAACGCGATATCGCACCTCATTTCTACGTTTTGTGGTAAGATATAATATGATTTGCGAAGTGTTATGTATTCCTCGTCTACACTTCAAAGGAATGTAAATGCGACACTTCCTTGCAAGGAAATAGCGTTTGCAGATTTCTACGTATCGTAGCAATAGATTTCTAATGCTTCTTAAAACGCGATATCGCATCTCATTTCTATGTTTCATGGTAAGATATAATATGATTTGCGAAGTGTCATGTATTCCTCGTCTACACTTCAAATGAATGTAAATGCGACACTTCCTTGCTAGGAAATAGCGTCTGCAGATGTCTAGGTATCGTAGCAATAGAGTTCAAATGCATCTTAAAACGAGATATTGCATCTCATATCTATGTTTCATGATAAGATATAATATTCATTGCGAAGTGTTATGCATTCCTCGTATACGATTCAAATGAATGTAAATGCGACACTTCCTTGCAAGGAAAAAGCGTTTGCGGTTGTCTACGTATCGTAGCATTAGAGTTCTTATGATTCTTAAAACGCGATATCGCACCTCATTTCTACGTTTTGTGGTAAGATATAATATGATTTGCGAAGTGTTATGTATTCCTCGTCTACACTTCAAAGGAATGTAAATGCGACACTTCCTTGCAAGGAAATAGCGTTTGCAGATTTCTACGTATCGTAGCAATAGATTTCTAATGCTTCTTAAAACGCGATATCGCATCTCATTTCTATGTTTCATGGTAAGATATAATATGATTTCCGATGTGTCATGTATTCCTCGTCTACACTTCAAATGAATGTAAATGCGACACTTCCTTGCAAAGAAATAGCGTTTGCAGATGTCTACGTATCGTAGCAATAGATTTCTAATGCTTCTTAAAACGCGATATAGCATCTCATTTCTATGTTTCATGATAAGATATAATATTCATTGTGAAGTGTTACGCACTCCTCGTCTACGATTCAAATGAATGTAAATGCGACACTTCCTTGCAAGGAAATAGCGTTTGCAGATTTCTACGTATCGTAGCAATAGATTTCTAATGCTTCTTAAAACGCGATATCGCATCTCATTTCTATGTTTCATGGTAAGATATAATATGATTTCCGATGTGTCATGTATTCCTCGTCTACACTTCAAATGAATGTAAATGCGACACTTCCTTGCAAAGAAATAGCGTTTGCAGATGTCTACGTATCGTAGCAATAGATTTCTAATGCTTCTTAAAACGCGATATAGCATCTCATTTCTATGTTTCATGATAAGATATAATATTCATTGTGAAGTGTTATGCACTCCTCGTCTACGATTCAAATGAATGTAAATGCGACACTTCCTTGCAAGGAAATAGCGTTTGCAGATGTCTACGCATCGTAGCAACAGAGTTCTAATGCTTCTTAAAACGCGATATCGCATCTCATTTCTATGTTTCATGGTAAGATATAATATGATTTGCGAAGTGTTATATATTCCACGTCTACACATCAAATGAATGTAAATGCGACACTTCCTTGCAAAGAAATAGCGTTTGCAGATGTCTACGTATCGTAGCAATAGA